>NC_142160.1:14865510-15017244 GCF_024610735.1 Ursus americanus | reverse complement strand
ACAAATTGTAGTTAAATTAGTCCGTCTTTTCTTTTATGGCTTCTGGATTTATGTTTTATTTATAAAGTTCTCCCACAGTCCGGAATTCTCCTATATTTTCTTTTAATGCTATTATGCTATTTATTTTTCTTTTTGACATTTAAATATCTGATTCATGTACACTTTATCCTGATGTAGGTGTGAAGTGTGGGTTGTTTTGCACTTATTTGTTTTTCCAAGTACGTTAATTGAAAAAGAAAAAAGAAAAAAACCTTCCCTTATCACTTGAAATATCACTTCATCATAAACATAAACATAATTATATCATGTATTTCAGTCAATTGAACTTTTCATTTTATTGTATTGATCTAGCATTTGTAACTGTGGTGGTAGTACACATTTTAACTACTGTAATTTTAAAATATATTTTGACTAACAGGGAAAGTCTCTCATCTCTCTCTCTCTCTCTCCTATTTTTTTTAGCTATTTGTGCATGCCTTTATAATCCTCATGGATTTTTCTTAGGATCACATTAAATTTGTTGATTAAATTGTGGAGAGTTGACATCATATAATGTTGAGTTTTTCTTTCTACAAACATGATATAACTTTCGATTTTTTCAGTATTTTCTTTTATCTCTTAGATACTTTATCTCTTTCTATTTATATTGATTTTTTAAGTTTATTTTAAGAATTTTATTTACGGGGCGCCTGGGTGGCACAGCGATTAAGCGCCTGCCTTCGGCTCAGGGCGTGATCCCGGCATTATGGGATCGAGCCCCACATCAGGCTCCTCCGCTATGATCCTGCTTCTTCCTCTCCCACTCCCCCTGCTTGTGTTCCCTCTCTCGCTGGCTATCTCTGTCAAATAAATAAATAAAATCTTAAAAAAAAAAAAAAAGAATTTTATTTACGATTGTTGTGATTATTTTATTGTAAATTGGGTCATTGCTTACTATTTTTACAAGGCTGGTGATATTGTATATATGTGAAGTTTATTATTTTCTATGTACTGGTCTTGTCTCCAGCCTCCACCTCACTGAATTACCTTTTTACTTATGACGCTTTTGAAGTTTGCTTTCTTGGATTTCCTAGGTAGCTGGAAATTTCTCTGTAATTAATTGTTTCTTAAATTTCTTTCTTTCTCTAACTGCATCAATTAGAGCATTCATAACAATTTTAAACAGTAGTAATTTCAGTGTAAATTCTTGTGCTTTTCTTGACCATAAATGAGCATATGTCTAGTGGTTTTCCATTTCAGAATGATATCATCCTTGGACTAGTAAAGATAGTAAAGAAATATCCGTCTGTTTCTGTTTTATTAAGAATTTACTCTTTAATAGAGAAAGATGTGGAAATGTGGATTTTTAATCAAATGATTATATAACATCGATGGGCATGATGTTCTTTTTTCCCTTAGATCTATTCAAATTCTAATTTATATTAATATTCTAATATTTCCAATATTTTATTTAGTTTTTTTATTTTCATTATATTCATAAGTGACATCAGTGGTTCCATATTTTTAAAATTTTTGCTGGCCTTGGTAACAATATTAAATTTTACTTACAAGAATTTTTTTTTTAAAGGTGAAAGTTTATATTTAGTATCTTTAACAACTCTTTTTTTCCTGCCTTTTGAATAAGAATTCCCTCATTTTCCTTTTGAACAGGGTCCTGTTAATTTTGTAATCAGTCCTGTGGCTAGAATATGTTTTTCAGTCCTGATTGTGGTTAGGCATAGCTATGTGACTGAGTTCCAGGCCAACAGAATTTGAGAAGAGATGTGTGCCACTCCTAGATTCATAAATCTTACACATATGAAACAGTTTCCTCTAATGACTTATCATATTCTGAGGAGACCTATGAAAGCATGTATTGAAGAAAGTTTTAGAAGTTCTTCTTTCTCTATGCTCTTTAATATTTTTAAAAATGAGAGTACCCTTTATTTTGTAATATAGTAGAATTTTACAATGAATCCATCTTGACCTTATGTTTTCTATGATTTGTTCTTTGTAAACTTTATTTGCTTTTCCTCACCTCTGCTCCCATCCCCAATGTTAATTGCTTTGTTTAGATCTTCCATTATCCTAGGTTCTATTCTGGCGAATTTTGAATTATTTAATTAAGGCTTTCAAATCTTTTTCATAGAGCTAATAATTTTTTTATGGATTCTTTAATTCCCTCAGTTTCGGTAGTTGCTTTCTATTAAGTATTTCTTATTATTTGCTAAAAAGTTTAAATAGTAGGTTTTTTTTTTCATTTTTAAAAGAACCAGCTTGTAGACATTTGTTTATTTTTTAATAATTTAGTATTTTTTGTTTTTATTATTAGATTTTGTGTCAGCATCTTCCCTCCATTTGTGAATTATATGTTTAGATAACATTTTTATTACTTAATAAAATGAATATTTAGAACTGTGAATTTTCCTCTGAGCATTGTATGATGTATACCCAGGAGTTTTAATCACTATTTCTTTTCTTTTCATTTTTTTTTTTTTTTTTTACAATGACGGATACTTCAAAAAATTTCCAAGTGATAGACTCAACCATTTCTAGTGTTTTTAATTTTCTCCTTTTTTGGATTGGCACCGTAGAATGACATTAGTGTGCTATTATATTTATTTTATGGCCAAATACAAGTCAATTTTTATGAATGTTTCATAAGCAACTGTACTTAGGGTAGAGAGTTACCAATAACTATATCTAAATCCATATCTATAGCATACATATCTATTATCTATATCTCAATTAAATAAACTTTAATGATTACACTGTAGTTTCTAAGGCATTTTACAAAATGTTTCTGGTTTTTCTTACCTCTGGACATAGTATGCATCTCTCTGCCCCCACCTTGTGGTTGGGTGGGGCAATGAAATAAATTGCAAGTCAAAGTGACACATGCCATTTAATTGCTGGGGAGATGCCCCAGAGTTTCTTTTTCCACCTAACACAGAAACTACCAATGTGAGAGACCATGGATCATCTGCCATCTGGTGTCCCTTAGTGGGTACTCTGAGCGGAGGCCCCAATTAATGCTTGAGGATGTGTGGTAAAAGCAAAAAGTAAACATTTGTTGTTTTAAGCCATTGGATTTGAGGTACTGTTTGTCATTGCAGCTAAACCCAGCCAATATTGATGGAATCTTGCATAATCTTACTTAATTTTGTTCACTTGATTTGTTATTGTTGGGAGAATTACAGTGTTTGTCTACTGATGTGTTTCTGCCAGTTTCTACTTGAATCTGCTATAGTTTTTGTTAACTGACATCGAAAGCTTAGTGACTGCAATATGGTCGTAATTAATTGCACTATTTATCATTATGAAATCACCTCTTTTGTTTCATTCAGTGCCTCTTTGTATGGTTTTAAGCTCAATTAAGTTAGCAACACATGATTTATTTTGTTTTTATTTGTTAGATTCCATTGACCATCTTTTTATTTTCAACATTTCTGGGTCACAAAGTTTTAGGTATGTTTCTTCTGTAAACTGCAGAGTTTGGGAAGTTTAGAACAATTTTGCATAAATATCCAAAGGACCTATGGTTACTCTCAATTCAGTCTTACTGTACTTTAAGACTTCTGTTTTTAAAATAGATTTTAAAATTTTGTTCAATCTGTAGCTATTTTTATTTTTGTTTTTTGTTGTTTTTTTTTACCTGACAGAAAAGTTTTTACTTTTTCTCTCTTGGGTGGTTAACTCTATATTATATTCATTTTTTTGTTTTTTGTTTTTTTTTTGTTTTGTTTTTTTAAGATTTTTATTTGAGAGACAGAAAGAGAGAGAGAGCAAGAACTGGGAGAAGGGTAGAGGAAGGAAGAGAGAGAGAATCTCAAGCAGACTCTGTGCTGAGCATGGAGCCCAGCTTGGGGCTCAGTCTCACAACCCTGAGATCATAACTTGAGCTGAAATCAAGAGTTGGATGCTTAACTGACTGAGCTACCCAGTGTCCCTCTATTATATTCTTAAGAATACACACACACACACACACACACACACACACACAAATGCACACACACACAATGTATAGATTTGTAGGGGTTTTGTTTGTTTACTTTTCCACCAGAAGCAATGATATGATCTGTACATTTCTTCCTCCTTACCTTCTTTTTCTCCTCCACTATCTATTTATTATATTTTCTTCATAACATTTTAGTGTTAACATTCATATAAAAGTATGTTCTTTTTTCTTTTTTTTTTCAAGATTTTATTTATTTATGTGACAGAAAGACAGCCAGCGAGAGAGGGAACACAAGCAGGGGGAGTGGGAGAGGAAGAAGCAGGCTCCCAGCAGAGGAGCCCGATGTGGGACTCGATCCGGGAACGCCAGGATCAAGCCCTGAGCCGAAGGCAGACACTTTAACGACTGCACTACCCAGGCGCCCCTTTTTTCTTTTTTTTTAATTTGTAGGTTTGGGAATTCTGTTTTGACTTTCAGCAGCATGCTCTCACTACGTCTATGCTTTTTTTTTTCTTCCTTCAGCTACCAACTTTTTAGTTTTAATATTCCTTACCATAATTTCTCTTTTTATTAGTACTAAACTTAAACAGATGTTCAATAACATTGACTGGGAAGTGTTTTGAGTTCTTTCTTAGTTGGTTCTATTATATCCCTCAAGAAGAGTTAATGGGAAATTCTTGGTTCTTGCTTGTGTACACTCATGTTTGTTGACTGATGCTTTCGTATTTTGTATTAGAGTGAGAATATTGCCAAGTGAAAATACTCTTTTTTTTTTCCTTCTTTAAAATTGTAGGTATTGCTTCACTGACTTCTAGCTTTTAATGTGGCTGTGGAAAAATCAGAAACCATGCTGCTTTTTCTTTTATAAGTGCCTTTATTGTTATTATACTTAGAATTCTTGAAATATAAAAGATTCTTTTCTTTTTTTTTAAGTATGACAAATTTATTAGGCTAGGGGCAAAATTCATTAGTTTGATCAGTTTGGAAAAATTTTCCCAGTGTCATGGTGACCTCTTTAATATGTAATCAGTTCTTCTTTGAAAGACCATTTTTTTGAATTACTTCTTTAAATAATTATTTATTTCTGTTATTCCCATTTTTTTCATGGATTCTAATAGTGCACTTGGAGAATCTCTTTTGACATCTTTCATCCCTATAAATTCTCTAATTTTTAATCTCTCTATTTTTATTTCATTTTCAAAACCTGATTTATTTATTGTGTTCTGCATCATTCATTGTATCATTAGCGCTATCCTGTTGCTTTCGCCAATGTAATCTTCAAATATGAAATTTCAGTTTTTTCTCATTATTCCCAAGATTGACTAAATTATATTTGGAGTCAGTATGTTGTCCTCTATCTCTTCCTTGAGTTCTTTAACTTTGATTTATGCTCTACACTTTATTCTTGTTCATAGATTATCAATATTATTATTATTATTATTATTATTATTATTATTTTAATTTATGGTAAGCTTTCTTCACTTCATGGCAACATTTTCTGTGAGAATGCTTCATTAGACATTTGTTTTTACTTTTTGTTCCTTTTAAAAAAATTCTTGCTGAAGGAAGTACATTTTCTTATACTTGCCATCTTCAAGGACATTTGTTTTAGAAGAGACTAGAGGCAAATTCTAAGCTAATGGAATTTTCTTTGGGACCTGAGTCATTGTGTTAATTCTTTTAGCTTTTCTTTCTCAACATACCATGGGGATGAATAGTGGGGGGTTGGGTAGGGGGGTTATACAGAACATTTTTTTTTAATTAATAAACTATTTTTACAGCGGTTTAGGTTTACAGCAAAATGGACCAGAAAGTGCAAGGAGTTCCCATATACTCCCTTCTTCATATCTGCACGGACTTCTCCATTACCAATAACCCTCACCAGAGTGTTACATTTGTCCATAGTTTACATTAGGACTCATCCTTTGTGTTGTATCCTATGGAATCTGACAACTGAATAACATATACCCATCATTGTAGTATCATTCAGAATAGTTTTAGCACTCTTAAATTCTCTGTACTCTGTCCATTCATCTCTCCTCTCTAACACCTGGCAACCACTGATATTTTCATTATCTTCAGAGTTTTTGTCTTTTGCAGAATGTCATAGAGTTGGAATCACAATTTTTAGCCTTTTCACATTGGCTTCTTTCATTTAGTAATATGCACTTGAGTGCACTCCATGTCTTTTCATGGCTTGATTGCTCATGTGTTTTTAGCGCCGAATAATCTTCCATTGTCTGGATATTCCACAGTTTATTCATCCAGTCACCTACTGAAGGACATCTTGGTTGTTTCTAAGTTTTGGCAATTATTAATAAAGCTTCTATATAAATAAATGTGCAGGTTTTTTATGCTTTAATTTTGTGTGTTTTAATTTCTCAATTCTGCTGAGTAAAGACCAAGGAGTACAATTCCTGGATTGTGTGGTATGTTTAGTTTTCTAAGGAACTGCCAAACTGACTTCCAAAGAGACTGAAAAATTACAAGTTTAATGAAGAAGAATAAAACCTATTAAATGTATTTGTAACAATAGAAAAAATAATTATCCAAAGAATAATATATTTATTCATAGTCCTATTTTCTTCAAACACTCAGAAGGGTAAATTTTTTATCCTGCATCCTCTATCTAAAGGAAAAATTTATTTGAAAATTGAAAAAAACATAAAGACCCAAATATTTAGCTCAGTTTTGAGGGTAAATTTATTTGTAGAGCTTTAGCTTTTTATAACATTAGTATTAATTAATCTTTTTTGTATTTGACAAGTACTTTGTCATTTTTTTACAACTTATTTCTCATATAAAACATATGGACCACCCAACAAATAGCTGAAAACAAAACAAAACAAAATAACTCTCCTTATTTTAGTCTATGTCTATGCCAGTTCTGCAAACAATTTTGTAAAACTAACAAGGCTCCTATAATTCTATTAGGTGTATAAAATTTGTATTAAACCTCTCCACTTTTAATAATGTCAAAATTCCATTGAAATTCTTAACTCTTATTTATTTTCATGGCACCAGGCCAAGGGGAAATAATGCAGCCTTAAGTAGATGAGAGGAGTGAAACTGACCTTTAAAAACACCTTTTATATGCCGGGCATTATTTTGCGTACAAATATTGTATGTCCTTCCAATAATTCTGCAAGATAAGGATTATAATCCTATTTGTAAGTGAGAAAATAAACACTTGGAGTATCTGGTAGAACTAAAGCTGTCTGACTCCAGTGGGTGATCTTGCCTCCTTCAATATTTTGTATTCCAGTGACAGTAAAACTCATTAGAGATTCTTTCACTAACTAGGGACATCCAACAGACTATCTCTGGAATGTGTGTGAAACATTTCGTGTTAGTGATGAGCAATATAGCATGACACAATGGGTGAAACATGGTCTTTTGACCAAGGGGAATGTCGATTGGACCTGCTTCTTAGATGTATTACCTTAGTGAAATTATATAATATCTCTGTGTCTCAGTTTTCTCTTCTGCCGAATGCAAGTAGTAGTAACTACCTTGAAGTGTTTGAGAATTTTCAACCATCTATTTAAATATTTCAATGATACTACAATGATACTACAGTTTTTCTGAAATACCATGGTTTCAATAAATGCTATATTTTAATATATTAGAAAACATACCAGTTTCACTTGTACAAATTGTTGTTTTTCCTGTGTTACCAATCTGATTTCTCTGGCTGCTAAAGTGCAAAGGATTTGTGAAAATGTACACATGGTTAGATTTCATTAATTCTGTATTTATTAGAAAGTAATGCAGGGGTCTTTTCCCCAAGACTAACTCCTTTTTTCTCTTTCTTTTTTTGTCTCTTTCTCCTTTCTTGCCTCCCTCCCTCCCTTTTTCTTTCTTTCTGTCCTTTCTCCCCTTCCTTCCTTTCTCCCTTTCCTCCCTTCCTTTTTCTCTTTATCTTTTTCCTTCTCTTTCTTTTTCTTTCTTTCTTTCTTTTTCTTTTTCTTTCTTTCTTTCTCTTTCTTTCTTCTTTCTTTTTCTTTTCTTTTCCTTTCTTTTCTTTTCTTTTCTTTTTTCTCTTTCCTTCCCTTCCCTCCTTTCTTTTCCTTCTTTTCTTTCCTGTCTTTTTGTCTGAACTCAGAAGGAGGGAGAACTAGTGAACAACTATGCTATGTATTCAATTGTATTTATTGCTCTTTTTAGCTATTTTATATAATGGGATTTCATAAGATTTTGCTTTGAGAAAGAGGTCCTTAAAAAACAAACAAATAAACAAGCAAAAAACATACAATTTTTGTCCAGTCTTTTAGTTTATGGATATATAAAACAAGGCTCAGAGAATATGACACACAAATCTAGAAAATATGGCCCTGTATCATATAGAATAAGGATAATGACGTTCTGATGTCTAGGGAATTTCATTAATATGTTAACCCAAATTTATAATATAAAGTCAGGTCAGCTTCTAGATAATAGCCTTGAATGGAAAATTAGTTGTATGTGCTGCTTACTACCCCCCACCCCAACATCTTCTCTACAATAATTGAAAATCCTGAAATTTGGGACTTCTTTTTTTAACAACTCCTTTTTGAAAATTTAAATTCCCCATAAGGATAACCAAAGTAGTCATCATAATCATAAAATTAATACCAGATTGTTTTCCTTTTACAAGCACTCTGGAGGAAATGAATCTTCAGTTGAATAAGATCATAGAGATAAAGGTAAATTCGAAGCATATTGAACTAGAATAAAAGACAAACTTAAGTGGGGGCATTACACTGAAAGACACTAAAGCATCAGGGATCAGGAAATGATACTAGGACCTTCGTGTAGGTTTTGGGAAAGATGCTGGATAGCAGAGGACAGATGAAAGATGAGCTTTTCTCCCTTGCATTTCTGCCTTAGCTATGCATTGGTTATAGTGATTTGTAGAAGGGTTTTCTTGGAATGTATATTAGACTACATTTCCTGGGTTCTGCTCTGCAGAGTTTGATTTCGTAGATCTGGAATGGGCTGTGGCATTTGCACTTTTAACAGTCTCCTAGGAGATGCAGATGAAGTGAATGACCATGCTTTGAGTACCAGTGAATTAGAGGATATGCAGAAATTACAATTGTGGTTCCCAAACCTGGATTCATACACAGGTAGAATCACCCAGGGAGCTTACAAAAAACATCCCTTGGCCACTTTCTCAGAGATGATGATTTAATGGGTTATGATGGGAAAAGGGAATCAATGCTTTTAAAAGTTGCACCAGATGATTAGTATGTGCAGCCAATCTGAAACTGCTGAAGGCCAACACTAGAAGGGCAACCAGTGTTGCAATGTGAATGACTAAGTTTGTTCCTGCTAGGATGGGATTGACTGCAAAGTGCTAACAGGCAAGCAATCACTACCCTGTCTCAGCAGATTATTTTTGAGGGTATACAATCTTCACATTCTTTTGAATGTGCTGATCTTCACATTCTTTTGAAAGAAGATAGAAATCCAACATATTTTTTTAAGATTTTTCTTTGAGAGAGAGAGAGAAAACACACAAGCAGGGGGAGGGGCAGAGGGTAAGGGAGAAGCAGACCCTCCAGCTGAGGAAGGAGCCCAATGCAGGGCTTGATCCTAGGACCCTGGGACCATGACCTGAGCCGAAGGCAGCAGCTTAACTGACTGAGCCACCCAGGCGCCCCAGAAATCCAATATTTTGAGAAATGTCTAAAATATTCAAATATTGACAACCATATCAAATAAACTTTAAACTGCTATCTACGTGAATAAATGATAAAATGTTTAGGGCCAGATATAGCCCACAAGACACAGGTTGTAAACTTTGATTCTGAGAATTTCCAAGCAAATGTTTTATTGGTTCTAATTAGTGTCCAAATATGGAGCGGACTTTTCATGTAGAATGACATCTAGTTCTTAAAACCAAATCGGAGTTACAACTAGGTTGAAAGAATGACCTTTTCTGTATTTGATTGAAGATAGTAACCCGATGAAAATGGCTTGAAAACTTTAAATACATACCCGAATATGATGAATTATTATCATTTTTTAAAAGATTTTATTTATTTATTTGACAGAGAGAGAGAGCGCGCATAAGCAGGGGGAGTGGGAGAGGGAGAAGCAGACTCCCCACTGAGCAGGGAGCCTGCTGCAGGGCTAGATCCCAGTACCCTTGGATCATGAC
Organism: Ursus americanus; assembly: GCF_024610735.1. Taxonomy (NCBI): domain Eukaryota; kingdom Metazoa; phylum Chordata; class Mammalia; order Carnivora; family Ursidae; genus Ursus; species Ursus americanus. The sequence continues at coordinate 15,007,162 of NC_142160.1, read as the reverse complement.
CTGAGCAGAAGGCAGACGCTTAACCAGGCACCCCGAGTTATTATCATTTTGAAACAATAGGTAAATTCTAAGATTTGAAAAGAAAACCACTTATAATGAAACTTACTGTCTTAATGATTTGGTTTCTAACAATTTGTCTCAGTAATATATATATACATCATTAAATCAAATTATTCAACATCTAATTTTGTCTTTGTATCTATCCAGAATATTAAATTGTGCTCTAACTGTAGGAAATTTTCTGTCCCACAACTCATCAATTCAGGGATAACTGTGCCCTGAAATACTGTACATTTTATAACTATAAAAATTTCATGCTGTGTGTGTTTAAATTTGCAGTGCTATAAATGATGATAACTCAACTAAAATATTATTAAAATTAAATATGTAAAGTTAAAAAGAACTCTAAACAAAACATTTTGTTTATACTGTTAGAGCATCTGTTAGTCTAACAGACCCTTCTGTGTAATTATTGATGAGGTCTATATAACAGCTCTCCTACTACTGAATTAACTGAGTTTTTAAAAAAATACAGCAAGTCTGTAATTGAAATATGTTTCAGAATTTTCACACACATGTGTTGCAAAATGAATGTATCATGTAAATGTAAAGCATAAAAAGGAAGATTAGTCAGGAGTCACTCCATACCGTAATAAATACATCAAAAAAATATCTCTTCCCTTTCACCTGGCATCCCATTATCATTCTAATACCAGAGGTAAAATGGAGACTCAAGTATTTTCAAGGTGGGAGGGCTATAATATGATTTTGTATAACATTAACTCACATTTTGTGCTAAGTGCCTTCCTCCAATCCTTTGGTTTTAATAAGGATACAATAGCAGAGACTCCATTTCTGCATTCAGCAGTCATATGACCCTGACGGCAAGTTACTGTACTTTTGTCTGCATCCTCAAAATGCAAATCAGAACAAAAAGAAAGCTACAACTGCCAAAAATGACTTACAGCTGGGGTCAAAAAGTCAAATGCCTACAGGGGACAAGCAGGTGACATAAATGAAGGATGAAGGCCAGAAATACATGCCCAGTCTACAGGTAGAGCAGCTCTTCAGATATAGCTAATGGCTGTCCTGAACAATTCTAGGTCATGTGTTGTAGTATCAGATTGTTCAACAGAAGCCAGAAATCTGGATTTTTCCGGGAAAACATGCTGCTTTTTAAATGTTTGCAATTTATTGAAATGCCTTTATGACCCGTGTAAGCCAAATAAAATATCTATGTGCACACCAACCTCTGGCATAAAGGGGCAGAGATTGACAACTAAGGAAGCTGAGATTAAATTCTTACAGCAACTATATTACGGAAAACACATGTTGGAGAAGTGTCATACAAATGCCTGTGTGCAGAAACAAGTTCCTCGCTAAAAATGGATCAGCAGAAGTTTGGTTACATGTAAATGAGGTAGGGGGCTGAGGGCTGTGATGATGACAGACTTTCTCTCTTTCTTTTTTTCTCTCTTTCTTTCTTTTTCATTCATTCATTCATTCATTCATTCATCGAATATTTACCAGGTCTTGTTTTAGGTACGGGGAATATAATGCATAAGAGAGAGAGAGAGAGAGAAAGAAATCTTTTTTCTTTGGTGTTTACACCTCAATGAGGATATAACCAAACAAATAAATACCTGATAAGCATTAAAACCAAGCTGTAATGGTATGTGGTATCAAAGATATTCAATTATATTAATTATAGGATTATCAAGTTGTGAGTCTTATGAAAAAATGCTGTTTAGTTCTTCTAGTTATTCTGTAAAGAAAAAGAAGGTGAAAAGAGTTTTCATCTATGTTAAGTTGTTTATTTCATGGGTGAAAACTAAACAGTTATTAAAGCATAGAGACATAAAGTAGAATGGTGGTTGCCGGGAGCCAGGAGGAAAGGGAATGGGGAATTATAATTTAATGGATGTAGGGTTTCAGTTTCCCAGGATGAAAAAAGAGTTCTGGAGGTTGATACTGGTGATAGTTACACAACAATATTAATGTACTTAAAACCACTGACATGTAAGCTTAAAAATGGTTAAGATGGTAAATATTATGTTATGTATATTTTACCACAATTTTAAAAAAATGGAGAAAAGAAAACCAAAAAACAGGTGAGAGCCAGAATGTAGTCTGTGGGCCATAGTTTGCTGACCCCTGGATTAGTGTATACCCTTCCAGGTTATCTGATTCTGATATGACGTTACCTTTGACTTATATTGTAATCTGTAAATTGTAGATCACTGATAGCAAACACAAGAAACATAAATTCTGTCCAATGCAAATTCAGTTGATTACTTTCTCCCTATGGAAAAAGTCATTTTCATGTCTATTTCTAAATTCATTTCAATACATATTTTATATAAACTTGTATTTCTTTGATTTTTCCTTTGAACTACTTATGGCATCCTGACTGGATTCCTCATTTAATCCATTAAATGAAATCACACATGTTTGTTTTATAGCTTTAGGAGATTTCTGATTTTACCTTTTTTGGAAAATAATCCATTAACAGTATGCATACTGTTGACACCTGTGTCTTTGAGGTAGAAGAAGTCGTATTACTATACATTTGTAAAATTATGTGGCTGTCCATTATAATTTCTTCCTGGGGATATTAGTTGAATGGGCTCTTTCAACCAATTATTCATTAGATGCAACCTACAGAGGTCACACTTTCACCTTAGCTAGTTGATGCAGACAGGAATTTATTAAAGGGCAATACATGGCTTTCAGATTTGCTAGGAGGGCTGAAGAAACAAATGTTAGGCTGACTGGAGGTTGGTTTCCCAAAGCCACCCCATATAACCGGGGCTCAAAGAGAATTGGTGATCTTGCCGACATCAGACTGGGAAACCTCATATAATTGGGAGACCCAAAGTGTAACTGCTGGGTGCACACCAGTCAGCATCTGCTAAAACCCAACCAGCAAAATGGAAGCCTCATAAATTTCATTAAGACAGGTAAAACAGGAGGTTACCGTCTGTTTTCAGATTGGCTTCTTTCACTTAACCATATGCATCAAGGGTCACGTGGGTCAGCCCAGATGTGGGAGTCCTCTCACTGCCCAGAGAGCCCTGAACAAAAGGCTGCTGCAGTTTTACTGACCTGGGGCTTGGTGGGGAAGAAAGGGAGGAGGGCTAGGAGTACTGAATCTGACTAGAGAAAACTGTCTTAAAGGTCCCTCTGCACCCCCATAAGGAGGCCCTGGCTGAGATGCCTGAGAAAGGCCTTGGCTCAAGGACCTAGGCAAAAGAGACCTTCAGAATGAAGGTACCTGGACTACGAATGCAAATATCCGTAAGAACCTGGCTGCCCAGGGAAGCCCGACCCTTTACTGCAAGTTGCTTCGGAGACGGCAGAGACTGGAGGAAGGAGGTCAGTTCTCCCCTCTGAGGCCTGCTGGGTAAAGCTTTTTCCTTGCCTATGGGTAGGCCTGAAAATTCACACCTAGATTTTTCAGTCAAAAGCCAGCATCCTCAGAAGATTTCATTGTTGTTTCAATATGCTGTTCCCTGATGACACGTGGTGCTGAGCACCTTTCAGGTGTTTTTTTGCCATCTGTACATCTTCTTTGGTGAGGTGTCTGTTCAGATCTTTTGTCCATTTTTAAACTGGATTATTATTTTTTTATTTTTAGTTTAAAGATTCTTTGTATATTTTGGGTATAAGTCCTTTATCAGGTATTTTTCAAACATTTTCTCCCAGACTGTGGCTTGTCTTTTCATTCTCTTAACAGTGTTTTTAGCAGAACAGATGGTTTTTTTATTTTAATGAAGTGCAACTTAATTTTTTGTTTTCATGCATTCTTACTTTGGTGCTGTGAGTAAAATTTCTTTTCACTAAGCCCAAGGACACATAGATTTTTCTCCTGTATTATCCTCCAAAATTTTTATAGTTTTATATTTTACCATTAGCTATATGATCCATTTGAGTTAATTTTTTAAAAGATTTATTTATTTATTTATTTATTTATTTATTTATTTATTTATTTATTCATTTAAGAGAGAAACCGTGTGCATGGATGGAGGAGCAGAGGGGGAGGGCAAGGAAGAGGGAAAGAATCCCAAGCAGACTCTACACTGAGCACCAGCCCCAGTGGGACTTGATACCACCACCCATGAGATCATGACCTGAGTGGAAACCAAGAGTTAAACACTCAACCCACTGAGTCACCCAGGTGCCCCCGAGTTAATTTTTATAAAAGGTAGAGGATCTTTGTCTAGATTCATTCTTTTTTTTTCTGAATATCCGGTTGTTACAACACCATTTGTTAAAAACAACAACAGCAGCAACAACAACAAAAACTATCCTTTATTGAGTTGCCTTTGCCCCTTTGGCAAAAATCAGTTTCATATGGGTCTATTGTAGGTCTCCGTTCTTTTTCATTAATCTTTTTTCTATCTTTTCACTGATGCCATGGTGTCTTGGTAACTGTAGCTTTGTAGCAAGTCTTGAAGTAGGTTAGTGTTGGTGCTTTGATTTTATTCTTCGGTATTGTGTGTTAGCTATTCTGGGTTTCTTGGTGTTGCTTTGTTTTGTTTTTGTTGTTCTGACATTAAGTGTTAGAATCAGTTTGTTGATATCTGCAAAACACCTGGGATTTTGATTGTAATTTCTTTGAATCTGTCTATCAATCTGGAAAGAACAAACATTTCAACAATATTGAGTCTTCCTATCCATGAACATGGAATACCTCTCCATTTATTTAGATCTGTTTTAATCTTTCTCAGCGGAAATTTGTAGTTTTCCTTATATTGATCTTGCACATGATTTGTTGAATTTATACCTACATATTTGATTTTTGGAGGGTGCTAATGGAATTATTTCACTTTTTTTTTTCTAAGTTACATTTCTAGGCAAATAGTTGTTTATAATATTTCCTTCTTAGCATTTTAATGTCCATGGGACCAGTAGTGATGCTCCTCTTTCATTTCTGATATTAGTACTTTGTTTATTCTCTCTTTTTCTCTTGGTTACCCTGGTTAGAGGTTTATCAATTTATTGATTTTTATTAAAAGTCAGTTTTGTTGTATTTGTTTCATTGGATTTCTCCTTTGATTTTCTGTATTCAGTTGCACTGGTTTCTGTGTTAATTTTTATTTGTTTTCTTCCACTTCCTTTGGACTTATTTTGAACTTTTTTTTTTTTTTCCTCTAAATTTCTAAGGTGGATGCTTAGGTTACTGATTTTAGGTATTTTCTTTTCTACCATATGTATTTAATGCTATGCGTTTCCTTTTAAGCATTGTTTTTTGCTGCTTCAACAAATTTTGGTAATTAGCATTTTTATTTTTAGTTCAAAATAGTTTAAAAATTTAAATATTTTTATTTGAAAATATTCAAAATATTTTAAAGTTTACCCTGAACCTTTTATTTTCCATCCATGTGGTATTTAGGATTGTGTTGTTTAATGTCCAAATATTTTAGTGCTTTCTGGCCATCTTTCTGTTGGTGATTACTTATTTAATCCATTGTGGTGTGAGAATATACTTTGTTTGGTTTCTACTATTTTAAATTTGCTAAGGTATATTTCATGGCCAGTCTTTATTACTCCTTTACTTTTGAAGGATAATTTCACTGAATACACAACACTATGTTGGCAGGTTTTATCTTGGTGAATGTTCCATGTTAGCCTGAGAAGAATGTACATATATTCTGCTGCTATTGTATGAAGTAGTCTATAAATGTTAATTAGATCTAGTTGATTGAGTGTGCTGTTCAGATTAAATATATCTTTACTGATTTTCTGCCTGTTGGATTTGTCATTACTGATAGAGTGGTGTTGAACTCTTTAGTAGTATTAGATGTGTCTCTTTCATCTTTTAGTACTATCAGTTTTTGCATCATGTATTTAATGACTTATGTGCATGCACATTAATCATTATTATATCTTCTTGAAGACTTAACCACTTTATTTTTATGTAATGCCCAGATTTGTCCCCGGTAGCTTTCTTTATTCTAAAGTCTGCTTTGTCTGAATTAGTGTAGCTATTTCTTTTTTTTTTAGTGTTGGCATGATATATCTTTCTTCATCTCTTTATTTTTAATCTGTATATATTTTTACATATGAAGTTTCTTTCTTATAGACAAACATGTAGTTGGATTTTTTTTTTTTTTAATCTACTCTGACAGTCTCTGTCTTTGGTGTTTTTGGACCATTCACATGTATAATGATTATTAATATTAATAGATTAACAGCTACCATGCTTTTAAGTGTTTTCTAGTGATTGTACTTTTTCATTGTTTCTTTTCTTTTTTTAATCTTCCATTATTTTTCTGCCTTCTTGGTTTTCATGGGGTATTTTATATGCTTTCCTTTCTTTTCCCCTTTCTTTGAATGTAAATTACACTTAAAAATATACTGGTTGAGGGGTGCCTGAGAGGATCAATAGGTCAAGCATCTGACTCTTGATCTCAGCTCAGGTCTTGATCTCAGGGTTGTGAATTCAGGCCCCCATTAGGCTCCATGCTTGGTGTGGAGCCTACTTTAAAAAAAAAAAAAAATCTATCCATCTATATCTATATCTATCTATCTATATCTATATATATAATCTGCATTTTTATATATGTATATTATATATATATATATATCTTATATATATCAAGTAAAATATATATAAAAACATAAATACTGAACATATATATGTTCAGTTCAAATATATCTTTATACATCATATATATTTATATGGATTGATTTAAGGTGTATAATGTATATTCACAACTAATCTAAATTTATTTCAAGTAACCCTCTACTATTTCACAGCTAGTGCAGATACCTGCAATGGAGTATTCCCAACTCTTCTCTTCTGCCCACTATCTTATCTCTGTCATTCATTTCACTTATCTGTGTGCTATAATTATCCAACACATTGTTGCTATTATTACTGTGAACCTACAGTTTTGTATTAGATCAATAAAGAATAAGAAAAATAAATACTTTTTATTTTATTTTAATTTATTCCTTCTCTGACATGCTGCTGCTACTGCTTTTTTTTTTTTAATAGATCTGAGTTTCTGTTTTTTTTTTTTTTTATCACTGAAGAAATTCTTTAATTTTTCTCACAAGGTAGATCTATTGTTGAAAAATTCCCTTAGTTTTTGTTTTTCCGAGAAGTCTTTATTACTCCTTCGCATTGAAGGATAATTCCACTGAATGCACAATTCAGATTGGTGTTTTTTTTGTTTGTTAACTTGTTTTTCTCTAAACATTGAATTTTTCATTCCATTTTCTTGCTTGCATGGTTTCTGATGAGAAGTCTGATATAATTATTATCCTCGTTCCTGTATAGATCAAGTGGTCTTTCTTCTTTCTCTGGCTTCTTTCAAGATTTTCCCTTATTTTTAATTTTCTGAAGTTTAAATATTAATACACTTAGATTTTTTTGAGGGGTGGCAGGGGCATTTATCTTGCCTGGTGTTCTTGGATCTTTGGTCTGTGTTTTGGTATCCATCATTAAATTTGGGAAGTTCTCATCATTATTTCTTCCTATATTTTTTCTTGTTGTTCCTTTCTCTTTTTCTCCTCCTTCTGGTATTTCCATAATGTATATGTTACATATTGCAACTGCTCCACAGCTCTTTTTTTATTTCTTTTTTTTTACTCTGATTTTCCATTTACATTTCAGCTTTGGAATTTTATATTGACCCATTTTTAAGGCCATTGGTTCTTTTATTGGCCATGTCTATGATGAGCCCATCAAAGAAGTTCATTTCCATCACAGATTTCAAGCATTTTGTTTTGATTTTTTCTTATTTTCCATCTCTCTACTTACCTTTTTTATTCTTGTGTGTTGTATCTTTCCATTAAAGCTCACAATATATTAATCATAGGTATTTTAAATTCCTTAGCTGATCCCCACTCAGCAGGGAGTCTGCTTGTGTCCCTCTCCCTCGCCCCTCCCCTGTATGCACACGCTCGTGCTCTCTTTCTCTCTCTCAAATAAATAAATCTTTATAATTAATTAATTAATTCCTTATCTGAGAATCCAAGTCTGTGTCTGGTTCTGATTCTTTCTTTGTCTCTTCAGATCATGTTTGTTCTTGTCATTGTTTGTTTTGTTTGTTTGTTTTCTCCCTTTTAGCATGCTTGTAATTTTTACTGCATTTGGATGTGATTTATTTGGCTATAGGATCTTGGGTAACCAGGCTTTAAGTGTGAAATTTATGTTAATTTGCATAGGAGCTTTGTGTATAATTTCTGTAGCAGTAGTTGTTCCCTCTAGTTTTGTTATATTTCTTTTTTTTTTCTCTCCTCTGTTGTATTGGGGTTTCCCTACGAATTCGTTCTTAAATAGGGTCTGTGTCTTACAGTCCATCTAGTTGTGATACACTGTTGTTGTATGGTAGAACAATTGATGTGGTATAAGATATTGGAGAGGAGAAGCATTCTATAATCTTATAATTAAATTATACATAAAATTATGGGTGAGTACAAGGGCTATGACCTACTAAAACATTTCTTTGCTTGTTAAATTGCCCTTCCCCTTACATGAGATAGGAAAGTTACAGCAATATGCAATTTTCTAAATGCTCTTCTTCCAGGTCTGGTAAGCCTCTGGTAAAAGTAACTTTTTCTGGAGGGGATGCTTTTGTCATGGTTGTTTTCCTCTGTGCATAATATGGTTATTTTTCCCTCCTCTACCTGATACAAGAGGGGATTTTTCTCTGAATATCATTATAAGCACCTGATGGGGTTCCTGAAGGCAAAACCCAAAAAAGTGGGGAAACTCCCTTAGAACTGGCTCCCCAAGAGTTTTTAACCCCCTACCTTTAGGAAATCATCAATTACAGTTTAAGTGTTCCTACCAATTACTGCTTCTAGCAGCTTCTATTTCTAGTAAGCTGATCTCAGCTATGATTCTCTGTATTTGTCTCTCTCCAGATTTGAGGTAGTAGTTTCTCTTCAATTACCTGATGGAGCTATGAAAAGTCATTGTGTTTTGTTTGTTTATTTTGTGTTGTTTTTTGTTTATTTAGCTTTTTTCTCTTATTTTGAGGATGGAAGTGATGACTTTCAAGCTCTTTACATGACTCAGCTGAAACTGGAGTCCTCTGGATTATCCTTTTAATTGATTTTAATCAATGTCTTTCAAAGTCTTTCTTTTCTTTCTTTTAATTTTTTTTATAATTAGTTATGATGAAATTGAATGTATATTATGCTTTTGATGTTGATCTATGAAATCTTTGTGTACCCAAGGTCACAAGAATTTTTGTTCTTTTTTTTGGGGGGGTGTTCTTTTGTTTTCCCAGAAGTCATACGTTTAGGCTTTGCATTTAGGTTTGTTACCCATTTAACATTAATTTTTATATGCATGAGGTATTCATTGAGGTTACTTATTTTTTTTTTGCATATGGGTTGTTACGTTACCCATTTGTTGAAAAGGGTATATAATTTCTTCTTTGAATTGCCTTTGTAACTGTTGAAACTATTCCAAGCTTCTCTCTTCTGGTCCATTTATTTATATCTTTATCTTTTGTAAATACAACACCGTCTTGAATCAGGCAATGTAAGTCTTAAAATTTTGTTTGTTTTCAAAGTGGTTTTGGCTATTCCAGTGTTTCAATTCTTTTGACCTGATGGAAAAGCCAACTAGAAAATTCTATCCTGCTCTATCCTTTCTTTCTCATATACGGGTGGGTGGATAAAAGGCCTATAAATGTTTCTTGAGGTCACAACCCACTCATTCATCCACTTTAAATGAAAAACAAAACAAAACAAAAACAAAAATAAAATAACCCTTCAGATTTAATAATAACATTATGGAATGCTTCAATAGAAATGAGAGTGGATACCCTTACTTATTCCCCATCTTAGGGAAATAGAATTCAGTCTTTGACAGTTTGGTATGATGGTAGCTGACGGTTTGTAGGCTCTTTATCAGGTTAAGAAATCTCTCTCTTCTTAGTTTTCTAAACCTTTTGTCTCGAAAGGACATTGACTTTTGTCAGAAGCTTTTTCTGCAATGATTGAGATGATATATTTAGGTTTTTTTTATCTGTTGATGTGGAGAATTACATTAATTGGTTTCTGAATGTCAAACCAGCATTGCATTCCAAGGATAAATGATTCTTGGCCTTGGTGTATTGTCTGTTTTATATATTGCTGGATTTGATTTGTTCATTTTTGGTTGATAATTTTTGTGTCTATGTTCATGAGGAATATTTGTCTGTTATTTTCTTTGCTAGTTATGTCCTTGACTTATTTTGACATAGCATAATACTGGTCTCATAAAGTGGTTTGGTACTTAGTACTCCCTCTTTTACTATTTTCTAAAGAATTTTGTGAAGGATTAGTAGTTATTATTTTTTTAAGTGTTTTGCAGATTCAAGAATAAAATAATCCAGGCCTTATGTTTCAAGGATTGTGAAAGGTCTGAGATTTATGCTACTTGCAAGTTAATAAGTTATTTTGATGGTTTCATGGCTGCGGGTAGGAGACATGCAAATCTTGGCTTATGGATGGAGCATAAGTCATTTCTCACAATAACAGCAGCCATAAATATCATCATTTTTGCTTCAGTTTCCTGAGCCCAATAGAGAGAGATCAGATGAGCCTTGCACCTGCAATGCATTGCATTACAAGAGACAAATAACTGAGTTTAGGGGATTTAAAGTTTTCTAATGGGCAGTACACATGCTTGGCCTTTGGTCTGGAGAGAAACATTGTCTCTACCTTCCAATACTATTTGCTATCCAAAGATCCTTGAGAAGATTTTGTAGAAAAAAACTGGTAATCAGTGTCTTACTCCAAGACATGCAGAAATGCAAGAAATATGAATTCAACAGTTACAAATTCGTTTTTGTTTTTTGGGTTTTTTTTTAAATAGCGTATTATTCAGGTTAGCTATCTCATTTGGAGTGAGCTTTGGTAGTTTCATTTTTTTAAGAAATAGTCTATTTCATTTAAATGAATACATTCAATTATATGAATTGTTGAATTGCAGGGCATAGAGTATTTTTTGTAATATTCTTTTTTTTTTAATTCTTCAAACTTATAGAATTTGTAATGACTTCCTCTTTTTTATTCCTATTATTCCTATTAATTTGCATTTTCTCCCTTTTTTTTCATCAACCTGGTTTGAGATTAATCAATTAGATTGATCTTTTCAAAGAACTACTTTTTAGTTTAATTTTGGCTTTGTAATTTCATTGACTTACATTTCTGTTTTTTGTTATTTCATTCCTTATGTTTGCTTTGTGTTTAATTTACTCCTTTTTAAGTAGATTCTTAAGATGGATTATTGATTTTTGAGACCTTTCTTCTTTCCTGATATAAACATATAATACCATAAATTTCTAAGCATTGGGTTAGCTGCATTCAACAAATTTTATTATATTTTGTTTTCATTTTTTTCAGTTCCAAATATTTTTGAACTTTTCCTGACCCACGAATTCCTCCTTCTTTGACCCATGAGTTATTTGTATATTCCAAGTGGTGGGTTTTTGTTTTGTTTTGTTCTTGTTTTTGAGAGGGAGAGAGCGAGCGAGAGTGTGCATACTTGGGAGCAAGAGGGGTGAAGGAGAGAGGAAGTGGGAGAGAGTCCTAAGATGGTGACCTAAGCTGAAATCCAGAGTTGGGAACTTAACCAACTGAGCCCCTATATTCCAAGTGGTTCTGTGATAAGCTTTCTCATTTTAGGTTTTTTCTTTCTTTCTTTCTTTCTTTCTTTCTTTCTTTCTTTCTTTCTTTCTTCCTTCCTTCCTTCCTTCCTTCCTTCCTTCCTTCCTTCCTTCCTTCCTTTCATTTTTTTAAGATTCTATTTATTTGAGAGAGAGAGAGAGAGAGAGAGAGAGAGACATAGATAGCTAGAGGAAGAGCATGATCCGGGAGGAGAGGGAGAAGCAGACATGGGGCTTCATCTCAGGATCATGACCTGAGCCAAGGGTAGACCCTTAATTGACTTAGCCCCCCAGGTGCCCCAGGTTTCATTTCTTTTAACTTGTCATTCTTATATTTGTTGTCCTTACTTCGTTCTTGGTATATTGTTTGGATATATAGCCCAGGTCACTAATCCTCTCTTCAGTTAATCTATTGGGTTTTTATTTCACCAGTTTATATTTTTTAATTATGGAAATTAACATTTTTCTTAAGTATCTTTATTTCTCATGGAATTTATTTTATTACTTCTTTAAACATTTTATGTAATAATTTTTCTGTATGGGATAATAACAATCTTGGCAAGTCTTTAGCAACCAAATACTATACGGTTCATCTATCAAGATAGTTTCAGTAGTTGTCTTCTCAGTTTGGTGATTCTGTGCTTGTGCATAGGGGTGTTTGTGTGTGTGTTTGTGGGAGTGTGTGTGGGTGTGTATGTGTATGTGTGATCATGAGAGATTTTAATCACTGGCAGTTCTGTTGCCTAACTTGGGAATACTTTGGAAAGAGAGTTTAACTTTGCTCTGAGGCCCTAACTTTTTTTTTTCTCTCTTTTTGAGGCCATAATTCCTAGAAGCCCATTCCAATTCTTGGTCCTGGGTGTTCCTACTTTGCCTTTGGGTCACACATTTTGGTTTCGGACCAACATTATCTCCTCATCCCCACCCATATAGAATGGGGCTTTCTTATTTGTTTTTGCTTTAGGAGGTGTGGGGAGACCAGTAATGCTACCAAGAGTGTGTCCAATCTGGGAGTCTAGTTGTGGATTAGTGATAGTTATTCATAGATTAGTAAGCATAAGGAGCACCAGTTAATATAATCATTATTAATTACTATAGTTCAGAATGATCTGAACTTATTTTTAAGAAATTTCTTAACTAGTCTTCTCACCACTGGCCTATATCTTCCACATGACTGTAAATGAGAAAATTGACTGTGTTCTATCCCTAACTAAAATCTATATTGACCCCCCCCCCATTGCTTGCAGAATAAAATCAAAGCTCTCCAGCAAAACATTCAAGTCTTTTTATCATCTGTTTCCAGTCTATCTTCTTAAACATCCTCTTCTTCCACTTTTCTGTATAACCTGCACATGGGTTGCATCAGAACATTCTAAGTTCTACTGCATACACTGCAATATTTTATCAGCTATTGTTCTTGGTGTTTCCTCTGTCTACACTGCCACTCTTTTGTTGAAAATCAAATACATTTGTTTCATCCTTCAAACTCCTGTACAAACGTGCACTTCAGTGAAGGCTTATCTAAGTTTCCCTTTATAAGAAAAATAAATGCTATCTCTCCTTCTTTTTCCATATGCTCAGAGCCATTTTTTATGCCCTGTTATAGTTGATGGTTTTAAACTTAATTTTTTGTGCCAGTTTTGCTTTATTGGAAATGATATTCTCAAGAATGGGGAGAGCATCCCCAGAGTATAGCAATCAGTAGATGCAGGCAGGTAAAAAAGAAAATGCGATGGCACAGCCATTGATAGTATGTATCTAGACAGAAACAATATGTTATATGGAAGTGTTCTATAATTTAGGTAGAAAAATACAGTTGGAATTATATATATTGCCATTTACTCTGGTTAAATCTAAATGTTGACCACATTAAGGTTTACTTTTACCATCTACAAAAAAATAAACACTTGCTTCCACTGAAATATGTTAGGTATGTAACATCTTCCTGCTTTGAGGATCATTATAAATAATGGCTCTAAGAAACAATGTATATATAATGAAGGGTGTTTTTTGAGATTGTTGTTTTACTGCTTTACTAGTTCTTATTTGAGAAGGACAGAAAGTTCTGGTTTTTTAATCAAGAATGATTCATTGATCCTGAAAAACTGGTTTATTATTTATTATTCCTTATATCCTCTGAATCATATATTGTATTTCCCTCTGCTTTATTTTCTAGAAATTCCCTGTTTTTTTAAATGTGTAACTAATTTCTCATAGCAGTATAGGGCATTCAGCCATGGATTTTGTTTAATTTTACCCTTACGTTAATACATTTTTTCTTTATTTTCCCCTTGACTTTATGATTACAATAATCCTGGTGATAATTTTATATTGTGTATTTATTACAACTCTGTCTAAATAATTTTTGGGATTATGAGACTTTATCAATCATTAAATTAATCAATTCTTTTGGCTTACTCATATCGTTGTTAGGAAAAATAGCTGAGTAGGAGTAAGTGAAAATGCATTGCAAATTATTGAGCATTTTGTCTACAAAAACAGTTATTTTTTGATCCCATAGTTAATGGTGGTATACCATTATCTGTGATTTATAACCAAATTAGACTCAAATAGAGACTTTTCTAACCAATAATTTGTATGTATGATCTCTTTTCAAAACTAATAAATTATTGAATAATTTTTAGTTAGACAAATTCTGAGCTATGAACATTATTATTAGTAGTAGTAATAATAATTTATTCTTTTATCTAGCACCAAATCCATGGCTATAATAGTCTATGGATGCATTTTTAAAAATCTTTCACCTTTCCAAAAGAGCTACACTGAGGTTTTTATACAGGATTCTTAACTACCATAGTATAATGTAAATAGCATGGATTATCATCTTGCTCAAATTAGTTGAAGCTGAAATATAGTTTGCTCAACTATGAAATCCCAAATATGTACCAGCAACTAGATGCAGTATGGGTTACATTACATAATATATTCTTACCGGATGTTCATTAAACGTTACTTTTGCTTTCTTCTTTCCTCAGTTACACTGGGAATTATATGAATAAACAGAATCTACAAGGGCACCCTCTTAACTTTTGTTTGTTTTCTGTAAGACCTCAAACAACACTTGGCTCAAAAACCTGCCATTCCATTGACTTGCCTAAGTATTTCATCCCCAGTATGCTTAATCCTCAAAAAATTCTTTCTCTCTGCCCCCTCAACTTCTCCCACCTTAGAGGAAACAAACAAACAAACAAACGAAAACCAGTGATTGACTTAACTTATATTTTGGTGTAAAAGACTATGTTCTTTACCCTAAAAAGTTAACAAAGATTTCTTTCTTCTGTGATTTTAAAGGTTGTGTTTTCTACTCCATGTAGATAAAAATAGAAAATTAGAAAATAAACCACTTCTTTATAGGAAGATATAAAAAAATTCTAGATGCACCAATTAAAACATGCCTAAATCAATTGTACATTTATCTAAATTACAAATATGTTCAGCAGGCACTCTCATTTTAGAGTGTTCACTTTTAATCTTTGACATGGATACACATCACTTCAGTAAAACTGCATAATTTATTTTATCAGAGATTTTCTATCTTTGCCTGCCGGCTACATAGAACCTAAATTAGAATTTTTCAAATTATACAATGGATATTCTCACTTGAAAAGATATTTAAAATTTTTGGCTATTCAAATATCAGTTACTAGATACAGAATTTACATGAGATTAATTCTGTGGCTGCTTTCTCAATATTATAGAATGGTATACAATTATTTCTAAAATAGTTCTTTTCTATTTTAGCTATGCTACTTAAATATTATGTCTTCAGCTTTCAGTGTCAATTAAACATTACTGTATGTGCTTATAAATTTTAATGTCTAATTAAATTTCGATGTTCAAAACTTCATTATTCAATTCTGAGATCTATGAATCAACAAGAACTTGCTAACAGTGCCAAAAAAGAAAGTAGTTAGTATTAGTGGAATCACTAACATAGATGTAAATGCTTATTCATACACATTCAAATCAGTTTAACTAACATTTTTTTTTTCTCTTGTAAGTCTCATGGATCCAAAGTACTGCTTTTCTCACTTTGATGAGTTATAGCAGTTGTTCTCAACTGGGGAGATGTTTTGTCCCCAAGGATATATTTGGCAATTTCTGGAGACATCTTTGGTTGTCAGAAGGTGGGATATCTATTAGGTGGAGGACAGGGTTGTTGCTGAACATCTTACACTCTACAGGAACGCCCCCCCTTCCCTAGCAAAGAATTATCCGGTCCAAAATGTTAATATTTTCAAGACTGAGAAACACTGCCTTGCAGTCTATTAGAAAATGATATAGTTGCCCAAGTAACTTCTGTTAAACTAACCATGATTACTAACTGGCTCCAGGCATCATTAAGGGTATTCTATTTACCTTTCCTAATTTAATCTTCACTTCAAGGTGATTTTACCTGCACTTCCAAGTCAGTACTATTTAAATCATTTTATAGACATATGAGAGATATGTATTTCATACAGAAAATAGTAATAATAGTCCATCATTTATTTCATTCAAAACCAATGTTACACTAACCAAGAACTATTGGAATTTCAGCCACATGCTACAAGTGATGGTAATGTCACATTTATCTTAGTTCCATTGCTAGATATAAATAATATAAGAGAGCAAATAATTCACCAAGTAGCTGAGTTTCCAGACAGAGAAGGAATGGACTGCCACAGTGAGTCTCAGCGTTCACTATCAGGCTAGAAAGCAATTAACTTTTTGAGCATTTGCTGTTATATGTACTTTTTAACACATTTTGGTAAATATTATCTCATTTAATTCTAACTGCTACCCTGTGAAATAGATATACTACCTGCATTTCATCCTGTGAAAATAAACATAAGAAATATGGCAAAATAGCACAGAGCCAATCATTAGCATCCTACATTTATATTCTAAATGTGCCTGGTTACAAAGTAATGCTCTTTCTAGCTCTATTGATCTCTTCCTATTTTTTTTCTCAGAGATGAAATATTTTACTGTCTGGGTTAAGAGAGGATACCCCAGATTGGTAATTACTGCAAATTTAAACAGTGCATAAGTAATTTCCAAGGGCTAGCATATAAATTATAAGTTTTAAACGCTAAGTGTAGTCTAGATTAAAATGTTGTTCTTACTAGGAATGGCTTTGGCTGCAAGTAATAGAAAACTAATAGTGGCCTAACCAATAGGGATTCCTCCCATAATGAGAAGACATGAGGTAGTTCTTCTAATTATAGTGGGAGTGTTACAGTGATTCAGTGAAGTCAGGATCCTTGGTCAGCACCTTTTTTATTCTCTTGGCCTTTTCCTCATGGTGATGAGTTGTTTGGAACATCTTCAAGCATTGTTTTGTCACACTACAGAGAGCAAAGAAGAGAGAAGCAGAAGGGGCTTTATTTTTATGATAATTTGGGGGGAGGAGATTAAGAAAAAGAGCTTTTCCAGAAGCCCTACTAGACTTGCTTTACACTGTATTGGTCAGAAATAGGTCACACAGTTGTTCTCTGGTTGCAAAGGGGGCTAATTATTCTTTGAGTTCTTTCAAGAACTGGTTGGGAAATCTCTTAATGGGCCAATGAAAAGTAGCACTACAAATTTTATAGTTAATAAAGCAATTGCACATGTTTCATCTCATTTGCTGTATGTATAATAAAACAATAACAGAATGTTATGTAAATGTCCTGAATAGTATGTATTCGTTAGTTAACAACAATAACTAATTCTTAATATGCATTTAATCTATTCCAGATATCTTCTGTGTATTTCTTGCAATACTGTGAGCTAGGTAAATTTACGATGTCTGTTTTAATATACATCTGTGTTATAGGTGAAAGAACTTAGGTTTAGTGAGATTAAATAATTTGCTAAGGTCAAACACCTGCTCAGAGAAGGAATGGAATGCAAATTTATGTTCCACTGACTCTAAAGCTGAACTATTAATGATTACATAATTATTATGATTTTTACACAGCTCATCCTTTTTCTTTTTCCATTTATTAGGCCTACAGACACAGATTAATATTACCATGGAATATTTCCTTTAATATCATTTACATTTTCTTCATCGTTGTTATCATTATCATCATCTTCACCATCACAGACTCATGCTGGCCTTACCTAAGTCAGATTCTGGACTTGCTTCCCGCCATTGCCATCCCTTTGCCCTATCCACACTTTCATTTCTCCGTTCTGCCTTTTCCACTGAATACCTGTGTGGCCTCCTCTCCATCTGTTTTTTCCATGTCTCTGTTTCAAGCCCTTGGCCCCAAAACAAGTGCCTGTTCTCTTACAGAATCCTCCAATATTCATTTTTGCCTTTGTTCTTTTAAAAAAATATTATTTTGGGGGGGTTCATTGAGATTCCATATGAATTTTACGATGGATTTTTATATTTCTGCAAAAAAATACTTTTGGGATTTTGATAGAGAGTGTGTGGAATATGTAGAACATCTTAGGTAGTAGGGAAATCTTAATAACTTTAAATTTCTTACTCCATGAACACCAGATGTCTTTTCATTTATTTGTGTGTTCTTTCATTTCTTTTAGCAATGTTTTATAGTTTTTAGTGTATGGGTCTTTTACCACCTTAGATAGGCTTATTCTTATGTATTTTATTCTTTCAGTTGCTGTTATAAATAGATCTGTTTTCTTATCATTCTTTTTGCATTGTTTATTGTTAGTGTACAGAAACGAAATTTTTGTGTCTTGATTTTGTATCCTGCAACTTTGCTGAATTCACTTGTTAATTGAGCATATTTTTGGTGGTAAGTTTAAGGCATTCTACATATAGGATCATGTCAGCAGCAAATATAGATACATTTGCTTCTTCCTTTCCAGTTTGGATGGGTTTTTGTTTTGTTTTGTTTTTTCTTTTTTATATCTCTTGCTTGCCTGATTTCTCTATCTAGGACTTAAAATACTGTGTTGAATAGAAGTGGGGGGAGTGGACATTCTTGCCTTGTTCGTGTTCTGAGAAGAAAACCTTTTAGTCTTTCAACACTTGAGTATGATATTAGCTGTGTGGTTTTCATAAAGTGGCCTTTGAGGTAGTTTCCTGCTATACCATGTTTTAATCATTGCAAGGGTGTGAAATTTTCTCAAATGCTTTTTCTGCATCAGTTACAATGGTTATGGTTTTGTGTTTCTGTTAATGTGGTGCATTACATTAACTGATTTTCACTTGATGAACCATCCTTTTATTCCAGCATTAAATCCCACTTGATTATGGTGTATAATACCCATAATGTACTGTTGAATTTTATTTCCTAGTATTATTTTTTTGAAGATTTTTGTATCACTATTTATCAGGAATATTGGTCTGTAGTTTTCTGATGGTGTCCTTAGTTGTCTTTGTTATCACAGTAATTTAGTAGTTATTATTCAAGGACTTACTATTGTCATCTTGTAAGTTGTTTTCTGTATGTCTTGTAGCTTTTTTGTCCCTCTTTTCTTCTGTTTCATTTATTTTTTATATGATATACTTTAATTTCCTTCTCATTTCCTTTTGTGTATAGTCTATAGATATTTTCTTTTGGTTACTATTGCAATTGTATAAAACATCTTAAAGTTATGGTATTCCATTCTAAACTGATAACGACTTCAGTTGCACATAAAAACTACTCCTTCCAGCTCTACCCCCTTTATGTTATTGGTGTGCCAAGTTGCATTGTGTACATTGCATATTCATAAACATAGCTTTATAGTTAGGTTTTTTGGTCACTTAAATTCTATGCATCAATGTTACAGTAGTAAAATTTACTATATCAAAAGTAGTTCACTATATTTATTTGTCCAGTAGTTCATATTACTATATCTGTCTATATTTATCTTTACTAGAGAACCATATATTTGTATATGCTTTTGTGTTTCTATCATCCTTTCATTTCAACTTGAGGGATTACCTTTTGGATTTCTTGTATAGCTAGCAAGCCTGGTGGTGAGGAACAACCTTCGCTTTTGTTTATCAGGAAAAAACCTTAATTTTTCCTTCATTTTTAAAGGACAGTTTTTCCAGATATAGTATTCTTGGTTGACTTCGTCCCCACCCCCAGCAATTTGAATATATCATTCCATTCCCTTCTGGCCTACAAAATTTTTGCTGTAAAAGCTCCCATGTATGTGCTGAATCACTTTTCTCATGCTGGTTTCAAGATTTTGTCTTTGAAACTACAGTTTGATTATAATATGTTTTGATGTGGTTCTCTTTGAATTAATGCAGTTGGAGTTCCTTAAACTGTTAAATCTGTACATCCATTTATTCCCTCAGATTTGTTGAGTTTCCAGCTATTAGTTCTTCAAATAAGTTCTCTGCCCCTTTCTCTTTCTCTCTTCTCCTTCTAATATTCCCATAATGCATATATTGATCCATTTGATAGTATCTCATAAATTCCTTAGGCTCTTTTTGCTTTTCTTTATTCTTTATTTTTTCTTTTGCTCCTCTGACTAGATAACTTCAAATGACCTGTCTTCAAGTACGCTGATTCCTTCTGCCTGTGAAGTCTGCTGTTAAACACTTTCTAACAATTTTGTTCAGTTCAGTTATTATATTTTGAGCTCTAGAATTTTTCTTATTCTTCTTTATGGTTTCTAGCTCTTTGTTGATATTCTTATTTTGTTCATGCACAGTTTTCCTGATCTCGTTCAATTTTTTATCTTTGTTTTCTTTTAGCTCACTGAGCATCTTATTATAGTTATTTTAAATTATTTGGCAAGTACCTCATAGACCTTTGTTTCTTTAGAGTCAGTTTCTGGAGGTTTATTTTATTCCTATCATAGGCCATGCACCCCTATATTTTTGTATGCCTTATAGTTTTGTTTTAGAATTGGTCAATATGGTCATTATGGGAGGTGGAGAGAAAGAAACCCTTTCCATTCCTTTCAGATTAGTTTTATGTAGGCAAAGATGTTCATCAATCACCTAAACCTTCAGCTGACCTCTGGATTCTTAGATCTCTTAAACCTTTTGATATCTTGCTCTCTCTGGCATCTACTTGTAGAACTGCAGCTCTAACGTACCAGTCTATTTTCAGCAACTTCCACACTCTGACAATGGTCTTGTCAGTGCTCTGTGTCAGGCGAAAGTGAAATCCATTTCTCGGGCATCCCCCCCAGTAAGTCAGAACATTGAGCACATGGTTCACTCTTTTGTTTCCATCCTAAGAGAGAAGCCCTGGTAAAGTGATTTCATCTCAGCTGCTCCATGCTCTGCTGCATGGATCATCACACCAAATGCCACAAAATTTCCTCCCTTTTCACTAGAATCCCATGTTGGTTTTATAGTCCTGACTGCTATAGCTTCTCAGCTGGTTTCTAGAGTTCTCATAGAGCTATTTTATGGCTTTAGTCTTACATTTAGGTCTTTAATCCATTTTGAGTTAATTTTTATGAGAAGAGGTTCCCGAGTTAAAGTTTATGTTGAACTAGATCAGCTGTCACTAAGAAATACTAACCTTTACTGTTTAGACTCTTAAGAAATTAAATGAAAAAAATAGGATAAAATATTTTCATCATCTAATGAAATAAGTTATTTCAAATAGGTTAACATATTTCAGAATAGAATAAAATATATTCATCATCTTTCATGTAACTGTGAAAACACAGACTAAGAAGACCTCCAAGAAATATAATGATAGAATAAGGAAAGTATTGTGAAAACTTGGAATCAAAGAACCCAAAGATTTAATAAAAACACAACTTAAAAAAAAGGCAAGAAAAAAATAACTCAAGAGAAAACATAGTCTGCAAAACTTAGAGTTACAGAAACCAATTCTGAAAATATTGTCCCTGAACTTGAAAGTTGGCAATTTATACTTATAAAACTTTATATTTATAAAACTTTTACTTCTACAACATCAAACCTAAAAATAAGAATGCCTGTATTTAAATTTATTTTTGCTTAATTTACTTTTTAATGAGATCCTGGTACTAGTTATGTGGTATATATTTTACTTTATATGTCTTACATGTAAGTGTCTTATTTATTATGTGTGCTACATCAAAATTAGTATTTTGGATTTTTTAAAAAGCAGTAATCATATGACAATTAGACCTTTATTTTCAATCCTAGTAAATCCGTAGAAAGATCACTCCGAACTTTGTAGACTTAGAGAAGAGACCAGAAGTGGTGTGTGTTCCTGTGTGTGCACACACATTTATTTTTTTGCACATCAGTAGTTACCTAACATCGTTTTGATTCATTATTCTTCATGTTGAAAGAGCTCAAAGCACCAAACCCATTCTCCAGTGATTGGGACAAAAGTAGGTTAGTAAAGTGGGTTGCTAGGAGACCAATATCAGCGTCATCTATGACCTTGCAGGATGTAAAAAATAAGTATAGATTTATTGAACGTGGTGGTACATTGTTTGAGTTCTCTGCTCTGGCTGTCTTATTTCATTTCTGTCTGCCTCAGTGTTTTCCTCTTTCTCTTTTCTCTCCTTTTCTCTCACACAAATGTGAACACATAGGGCCATACAACTCCCTTTCTTGACACCTCCTAATTCCTCAAAGTTATTACTATGCTGCATTTAACCACAGCATTGTCTCTTAGCTAACAAGGCCCTCCAACAGCAGCGTCAGCAAATCCTGATCCTTTTAAAAGGCTGATTCTTCATACCATCGCTGTAAGAAATATAGAAATCAGTTCTACTGGGAACAACATTATGAAAAATGTATAAACATCACAAAGTAATTTTGCTGTCACATTCAAAATGTTTCCTCAAAGTTGCATCCAGAGTTTTCACAGTTGAGGGGGCTTAGGTTAAATAATCTCATGCAGGAGAGAACTCTAACATTCTTGTCAACTTCTTGGAGTTATCTTTTTTTTTTTTTTTTTTTTTAGAAATTGTTTACGATACGGATTTCCTATAGAAAAAGTACCAACAGAGAAAGTTAAAAAAAAATATATCGCATTCTAAACCACTTTTGTTTTCATATTTATAGGTTTACTTCTTAAACAGATTATAAATCATACCATAAATAAATGAGGTGTGTGTGTGTGTGTGTTATTCTTTTCTCCACAGGTTTGAATCTTCATTGGAAGTTATATGAGAATGCAGCCCCCATTCTATCTATAGCAAAAAGTTCTGTAGTTTAGACTTACTCTCTCTGTATAGTTTAATTGTAAAAAACTGAAATAGATGTGAATGTACATATATATCTTACCAGTACAAGTGTTCAGACATTGGTTAACTATTGAATAGGAAAAAATATTATTTAAATTCATCTAAATTATAATTTCTTTATAAAATTTATATTATCTATACAAAACCAGGTTACTTGAATGAATTGTAAAGCTATATATCAGTGTGGGATATGTTGTGATTGGACAGAGAATTTTGTGCAGAGCTTAATATTTCTGATGTACTAGACAATGAAGTTCAAAATAATTTTCTTTTTGTAAATGTCTTAGTAATAAGAAAAGAGAAAGTAGTTACTTGTTGTTGTTGTATACAGCCTTAATGAACTACTAAGAAAAAATAGATATAATCTACCAAATTCCTAAAACCTGAGAGGACAGAAAGATGTTCTTAGATAATTCACTTTTATTCTACCAGTATATAAACTAGTCCTTGCAAATGCATCAGTCTTCTTTTCTGTGTGCTTAAGGCATCAATAATTTTCACAGTCCCTGCTATAACATGTAGGACAGCAATGTTGTACTGTTCTATATATAAGATACAGTTATTCTCCCATGAAATTGGCAAAAGGTATTTGGAGATTTATGGCAGGAGTAGATACTTAAAGAATATATATTTTTTAAAGATATATTTATTTATTTGAGAAAGAGCGTGAGTTGGAGGGGCAGAGGGAGAGGGAGAGAGAAATCACAAGCAGACTCTGAACTGAGTGTGGAGCCTGACCCAGGGCTTGACCTCATGACCATGAAATCATGATGTGAGTCACTGAAACCAAGAGTTGGACGCTTAACCAACTGAACCACCCAGGTGTCCCAGATGCTTAAGGAATATTAACACATTCACTAAAAATGGTGAGCTCTAAGAGTTAAGACCAAAACCTTTATACGGTATATATTAAAATTCAAGTGAGAGAAATAAGAAAGCATTTGCTGAAAGAGTTTTGGAAGTAGCTCTTGTTGTTTGTTTGTTTTTGTTGTTTTGATTTGTTTTTAACTGTAATCATGGGGTTGTTACTCGTGAAAGGCATGAACCTAGTAAGACTAGTCTGGAATCATGTAAGACTTGTCTGGAATCACAGGAGTGAGTTCTAGGGCAATGAACAAATGTGAGATCAGGCTGTAGACAGTAAAAATTATTAGCAGATGAATTAGGGGAACAGTGAGAAGCCAAGGATCAGGTGAAACATCAGTGACAAAGCATTTTGCCAAATGATCTTATCATCTATGCGAATATGGATGCTTTTCTTACTTCCAGAAGGCACTAGTGGAGGAAAGAAATGCAAATTGTATTTCAGTATGAAATAAAATGAAACATACACTTGATATTTAATTTACTCATCAACTAAAGAAACCATCGAATGCCTATTATATGTTAAACCTTTTTACTTCTGATCTCTGTGTCTAATGGGGGAAGAAGGTATATAAAAAATAATTACAGCACCAAGAAACAAAAAAGTGCTAACAAATGTAGGAAAGATTGCTGTGATGGCAGGGTGGATTTGCTTATAATTGGCATATACATTATTATTATAGTAGTCCCAGGACATGTTTGAGATGGTCCATAGAAACTAATATGGTGCTTGGGATTTTGCACATTGTAAAACTGCAAATGGTGATTTGGTTCTAGTGACTGGTTCATTTTATAAAAAGAAACCTGAGCAAATGATCCTAGAGGTCCTACATTTACATCAAATGTCATATCTGCTTCAAAAATTGTTTGGGTTTTCCCTCATAATCTGTTTATGTGAACTTCCACAGAATTAGAATAATTATAAAATTGATTGTACTCATTGTCAGTTATATTTCTGACATATATGAGTTGACACACCTGCACACACAAAATCAGTCAGAGATAATACCAAGAAAAATAAAATTCTGTAGATGCAAAGTTCTATCAACCGGATGCATCCATAATTACGTAGAATAGCAGAACTTGGTGGGCTCTGGCTTTTGCTTGAATGAGTGCACATACTTTACACACTGACTCGGGGTAGGCTTCATGGGTCCCCAAGGTACCAAAGAGTATGCAGATGTAAAATATGACTGTTGTAATTTACATTTTACGGCTCTAAACTAACATGTAGGTTAAACTAAGATTATGTAAATATGATTCAGCATCACTTCTGTTTCCTTGAAGTTTGGAAAGCATTTTTGGAAAAAGTGCTGGGTCACCCCGGGTGCATAGAGCTAAATGGGGAATTTTTCCCCTCTTCATATTTTTTTGCTAGCAACTACTAATTCAAATATATTTTTCTAACATAAGATATGAAGTATCATAGAGAATGCTCTCTCAATCGTGTTTTATCTGAAGAAAATTATTTACAAAAGCAAAATCTGTGAGTAATAATTTTCCCCTCCATCCTTTTGGACTCACAGGTGCAGCTTCTTAGAACAAATAAAGTATATGAGGAAGGAATGTGTGATGTCAGTGCATTCTCCCATGATTCTCTGCCTCAGGGCTGACTTAACACTGCAATTATCAGACTTTTTTTATGCTTCTCTGGAAAGGCATAAAACAGAGCTAAATGAAACTAGAGAATCAATAGAATGGGCATTTAAAATGAAGCTTTGGAATTTTTCTGACAAAGTTGGGAAATCTTTTAAAATGTAGAAGTTCTAAGATTATTTTTTGGTCCATGAGATTTACGGAATCATAAGTTAATGTTTAGGAAACTGCGGTAGGACACTAAAACAAGAATGTTTAGATAAGTGGAAGAGTGCAATTCCAAGTAGTGTTTCCAATTCAAGGCAGTGGATGGAGGTGACCAGCATATAAAGAGAATATTTCCCAGTTTTGTACAGTTGTTTCTTGCTGAATTAGCGGACCCACAACTATTATCTCCTGTGACTTCCTGATTGGTCTCTAGGTATGTCAAATCTTGGAAAGGGTGATGGTCTTGCCATCTCAGAGCTAAAGTGGGTCTTGTATGTAATTGAAACATTTAAGGATGTCTTAAGTGGCTGCCTTTGAGCCTACAGGGAAAGCACACAAAATATAGGGACAATGTGGGATAGCCCCAGTGGTCTGGTTAATAACACAAAGGACATTGTACAAAGTTAGTTATCAGAGACCTTGAAAGCTTTGTACTACATTGCTTTACATACAACAGCCATTTTAGCTTTAAAATTGCAGGATTAACAACCCTGGAAGGTTTAAGAAACTAAAAAAACCCCCAAGGTAACAAGCAGAAATTCACAGGGGCCTCTTTGGGTGCCCTATTGATTCTGCTAATTCAACGAGGGATAATTGCAGAAAGCTACCGGAGACATTTAAAACTCCCTACAGCACAAGGTTTCTATCAAATACTGGCCTATGGGCAGAGGGTCTACAAAGGCTCTTTCAGCTTGCACAGCAAAATGAGCATTGGAGTTTTAACCCTCAACATGCTCTATGCAGAATCTTTGATCCCCAAAAGAGGAAAAAAAGAATAATAATTGTACTTCTAAACCAAGTAATTTTTGCTTGTAACAGATCTGCAAAAGGATGATCTTGTTTTGCCTGTACTAATTCAAATAAGAGTTAATTCTACCACTTAATGATTCTTTGAAACTATAAGCAACTATAATTGTTATCATATTCTGAAAAATGAAACTGAGTAGAGGTGTTTGCTTTTTTGTTTTATTTCAAGGTCTTGTAGTTAGGACACATTTTTATTTAGATAAGAGGGTCTTTTGTTTTTCTTTGTGAGTTTGCCAAGGGTCTTTGTTGTTGATGGTTATTAAAGATGCTTTTTTTTTTTTTTCTGACTGATTGTTAGAGTTTGGCAAGATGCTAATCTTTATCCCTTCTCCTGACTTCTGAGCTCTAGCCAAATTGAGAACAACCATAAAAATGAGATAAGTATTAAAATACCATATCCCTGTAATATGTTTTATATTATATCAGATTGAGAAATTTGGACTTCGAGAACAAAATGAGAATTTCTGTTTCATCTTTCCCAACCAGTCCTTGGGAGTGTTGGATACTTTGAACAGAATTACTTATTCACCCACATGGAGGTTAATGACCTTTCATATATCCCAGAACATGGCAAGCAAGGGCTAAGAGAGTCTTAACTTATTTAAATTCATGTGGGCTTTGTGTGTGAGAGCCCAAGTGGCAAGAGAGAATACAGATCACTGGTAGAAAAACTGATGACAGGGAGTAAGAGAGAGAAAGAAAATTGGGGCAGAGGATGTGGTCAACTGTGAGCTATAACCTTTGCCCAGTGTCCCAATTAGAAAAGTCACTGTTCCCATAAAGAAAGAATAAGAAAGATGATGGACATGGTGGAAGTATTATTTGATCAGGGTAATACTATCTGTTTCAGTCCATCATTATCCAAGGAGAATTAACTTAATGCCATACATTAATTTAAATGTTCTATAATATATATGTGTATGTACCTGTATGTGTATCTGTACATATGTACACATATGTGTACCTATACAGATTAACAGATATAATGTACTGAGAACACATATCCATTTACAATTTCTGTCAACATACCAATGACATGACTATAAAGATTTTTTTCAAGAAGGAATTCATGTCAGTGCTGAAAACCAATGAGTAGTAGTAGCAGATGACGTGTTTTGGAGAATTCCTGAAAGGCAGAAAAGAAGATGAGATTGTATTGATGGGTATATGGGAGCAGAAGAAGGCACAGATTAAACACCCAGGTGAGGTTAGAGCTGCTGGTTCTGAAGATGCACTAAGTTCAGAGTGGGCAGGTCCTACCAGAGTCGTAGGGGGTTTTTTGGAGGGCAGCAATCTGGAGAGCTAATTGGAGGCCTGCCCAAGGCATACGGGGATTCCCGGGAAGATAAATCCTCCCAATTTCCCTCTCCATTATCCAAAATACAGAGCTCTGGCAGCAGCATTTGTCCTGACTTAAGTAAGACAGCAGAAATCTGCTTTCCAAAGAGAGTGGTGGACATGTGGTGTGGATGTTGGGCTTGAAAAGAGAAGAGTATCTGTATTCAACATAGAAAAATAAATCCAAAAAGGCAGCTTCACAGCTCCACTCAGGAGCAAAGCACAGCAAAGGTGTTTGCCTTGGAGTGAAGTCCCTCTTCAGTTTGAGAATTATGGAACCCTGAACCAGTGGCCTGCCTTCCATGCTCCACAAAGGGAAGCCCAAGCCAAAGGGAGTCACTCTCAAGCCATGGCCCACTTTTATGCCTTCTGTTCAGTGGAATGGTATTTTGAGTAAAGAGATGAATGACAGAGATGTGGAAAGTAAAACAAAAAACTGGAAGAAATACAGGAAATGAGTGGACCTAAGAGAACATATCAACCATTATAATGGATATTCTTAGAGATAGTTAAAAGAATATTATATTCATAATGCAAGCCCAGGCCACTACGAATAAAGAGCAAGTGTAGAACAGGAAGAAACAATTCTTGCTAATTAAAAACATGATTACCAAAGTAAGTAAAATATAAATAAAAAGTCAGACTGATATAATATACACTGAGGTATATTATAGAATAAATGAAGAAAGGGATCAATAGTACATGAAAAAAAAAACACAGTTAGACACATTAATCTGAAATTTCTGACCTTCAAGTATAAAAGGATGAGCCAAAATCTTCTTTCTAAAGAAGAAATCAGATACCTACAAAGACAGAATTTCCACATTGGCATTACACTTCTAAGGATGGTATTAAATGTTAGAAACTAATGAAGTGAGGCAAACAGTTTGAATCTGGAAACTATATATATAAGGTAAAAATAAGTATTTATTTTAGCTATGCGAAGACAGAACATTTAAAACAGTACTTAAGGAACGTTTTCTAGTCCAGAAAGCGATAAGAGAAACCCAATGAAAAGAAAAATATCAGAACCAAAACAGTAGAAGTAACTTGGAATTTCATTTGAAAAAAATCCTAGAAAGACAGCTGTGCAACTGACATAGACTCATCTGTCCAATTTAGACCAGGAAGTAAAAAGTGCTTTTTAAAAGATTCTGTTTTAGACTCCCGGGAGTAGGAGTGGGAGTGGAGCATGAAAAGCTGTAGAAACCCTTAATAGTAAGATGAAGCTGTAGTTCTCTTCTGTCCAGAGAAAATGAAGAAAGCAATTGGATCTTACAGGAAATGAAAAACAAGAATGTTAGGATCCAAACATGAAGCAAACAAATATGTGACATGTGATGAACTGTAGGGAAAAGGAATCTATCTGATTTTAATGCTTGGGAGATTCTATGTCCGGGGGTATAGATTTGTGAACCTGGAATTATGTCTCAGTTTCTGTGCCGACTACTTTTGATAGACTTTTTAGTGATCAACATTTATATCATCAAAATGTCAATAACTAATGATTTTCAGAACATTTAACGTACCTATTTTGAATTTGGACAAGATAAACATTAGAGTTTATAGCCACTGAGAGTGAGGGAAGAAGTAGGACAGAAAAGGATCATCACTTCTTCAGCTAATGTCTGCGAAATTAAGATACACCATTTAAACTGAATGGATCAAACTTAGAGAATAGACTTCATTAGTTAAAATTATAAAGCTAACCACTGAAACAACTATGATAATAATATACACAACAGGAAGTAGATGAGTAAAAGGGAAATTGAAGGTGTGCAAGGGGAGATAATAATTACATTGTATAGCTGGAAATCAAGATGCCAAAAATTTTATCATTCAATCAGTAAGTGTTAAGAATATGGTTTAGAATTGTGATAGTGACCATCACAACAATTAAAACATAAAGAGTTAAAAGTGGTTACATCTCAAGAATAGAAAAGGGAGTAGGGAGTGGGGTGAAAATAAACATTTTACTCTTTACTTTAAAAAATGTATTTACTTTTGTTATGATGTATAAATATGGGTTGTAAATAGATATTAAGGGGTCCCAATAAGGTGGTGTTAAAGCCCTGTGTCAAGGATGTTTTCAACTCTAAGTAACAGGAACTTTGACATAAAGGCTTAAACTATAAAAACATTTATATTATCTTGAATAATTCGAAGTCCCTAGGGAGGATGGACATCAGGAAAGGCGTATAGTGGTTGTCTCTTTCAGATTGTTTAAGCAGCTCAGTGATATCTTGGGTGTTATGATTTCTTTACATTACATTCTCAGTATTTTAGATTTGTCCTCAGGACCCATCCAGTTATGAAATAGCTATAGGAGTCGTAGGCATCCTATCCAAAAACAAATTGGCAGTGCCGTAAGAAGTAATTCTTCTCATAATTCCTTTTAGGAATGAGAAAACCTTCCCAGATGTTTTTCTTTTATCTCAGTGGCCAGAATTTGGTCACATACGTTTTTCCATACCAATTAATAGCAAAGGCAATATTAATATGATTTGTTCAGAAAAATTATGAGCTGCCACAAAAGCTAAGAATAAGTCCATTTTCCTTGATTCATATGAACTTTAATAAAATAGATCCTTTAACAGAACCTATTCTGATAGGAATCAAAACGAGCCAGGGAATGTTGGGTAGACAAACGAATGTACCCACAGGAGAGCTTCAAGCAGAATTACTCATGTGGTGGAGACTGGGGTCTAGTAAATCTTACTTTAATCCATACTCTCAAATCACCTCCTAAATTTTCCTCACCTGAGAGAGTAGAGTGATCATCTAGGCCAGTGGTCCTCATGCATCAGGATCACCTACAAGGTTCGTAACACGGATTACTGAGCAGTATCCTGAGAGTTTCTGATTCAGTAATCTAGGTGTTGCTTAAAAATACTCATTTTTTTTTAAACAGTTTCTTAGGTGATGCTGATGCTATTGGTCTGGAAACTGTACATGGAGAATCATTGACCAAGGTGATGGTTTTTGTGAAGTCTCATCTCAGTATCCTTAGTGCCTGGCATAGTAAATGAAAAACAATAAGCATAAAATTGTGGGGTTTTTTTAATTAAAAAAATATTCCATCTAACATTCAGTAAATCTTAGCTTTTTTCTAGTCTAGATTTATTACAATTACAGATTTTATCTTCATTCCAATTAAGAATGTACTGTTGTCTACATCCCTGAATACATATATATATATATATATATATATATATATATATATAATGTAATGTTAATTAATTCCTTGGTTTGATATCTCTATTCATTTGTCTGCATGCATTATGCAGCTGTATTACAACAATATGCCTGATTTGGTTTTTAACATTTTGGAAGTCAGGCATCAAATACTGACAAAATTCTATACCTAAGTTATTCCAATGCTCTTTTGTAGTGACCAACATGTAGCCAAAAATCTCGTAGCTATGCCTCAGGCTTTATGCTTTGGGGAATTATTTCCTAAGCTTATTTGACTACAGAATATACTAAAACATTGGCAGGCTATCAAACAAAGCTCATGAGATGTAATGTCCATTTGAATTAAAATGGACAACGTAAATGATCTCACAGATGAATTATTTGCTATAAGAAATAACTGAACCCTGATTTATATGCTTTTTAAGAAACATTATAAAAAATTAAAACAATTAAGTCATTTTTATTATGAATAAAAAGTACAAAATAAAGTGAAATAATTTACTTTATATGTTGATATGAAACATAACACAAAGAACATTTTAATGATACCAGCACTTTTGAGTCATTTCTTCTTTTTATGCTTAATATTATGAACAATTTTACCAAATGAACTTTTTATGCTGGATATAATTTTGGATCTATTGGTATAATTTTTTTTCAGTTTAATGTTGTATGACAATTCTGTTTGCATAGGTCTGTTGCATTAAAAATAATACAACAGTCTGTATTTCAGTAATTAAATATTCTTGACTTAGGGAATTTCAAAAACAATTTGTTGATTTCTATTAGACCATTCATTATCTAATATTTTAAAAATGAAAGACTTCAGTTGTTAATCTTCCTTTTGGTTTATTCTGACCCCAAGAAACTGTTTTGTATTTAAAGCTTCTTTTTTTCAATTACAGATACATGCATTTTAAAAATATTAAAATGTGAATACTATTAAAGAATAAGTATAAGTTGAACTTACAAACTAAGACATAGACTGATCTATATAACTTACTAACCATGTCAAGTCAGAACATGCTTGTGATGGGAGCTTGGGATTTTGATGAAACTGTCCAAACTTTTATTCAGTAATGAACAATCTGCTTGAAAAGTCTTTGGCCAAGTTTTACTAGAAAAGCACTCTTTCCTTGGTTTTACTCATTTCTTCTTCCTCTGACAATTTCCTTTGTGTAATGTTTGCTCTATTCAGGTTGGCTGTTTCTCTTTCCTTGGTCTCACTTTCGTGCTTGTGTATAAAAACTTCTTCTGTAGGATTTTGTTGGATTCCTGTCTCACATCTTTCACCCATTTTGAGTATATTTTTGTATATGATGTAAGAAAATGGTCCAGTTTCATTCTTCTGCATGTGGCTGTCAAGTTTTCCCAACACCATTTGTTGAAGAGACTGTCTTTTTTCCATTGGATATTATTTCCTGCTTTGTAAAAGATTAGTTTACCATAGAGTTGAGGGTTCTCAGTTCTGTTCCACTGATCTATGTGTCTGTTTTTGTGCCAATACCATACTGTCTTGATGATTATAACTTTGTAATAGAGCTTGAAGTCCAGAATTGTGATGCCACCAGCTTTGGTTTTCATTTTCAAGTTTCCTTTGGCTATTTGGGGTCTTTTCTGTTTCCATACAAATTTTAGGATTATTTGTTCCATTGAATGTATAGATTGCTCTAAGTAGTGTAGACATCTTAACGATATTTGTTCTTCCAATCCATGAGCATGGAATGTTTTCCATTTCTTTCTGTTTTCCTCAATTTCTTTAATGAGTGTTCTATAGTTTTCTGAGTACAGATCCTTTGCCTCTTTGGTTAGGTTTATTCCTAGGTATCTTACGGGTTTTGGTGCAATGGTAAATGGGATCAACTCCTTAATTTCTCTTTGTTCTGTCTCATTGTTAGTTAATAGAAATGCAACTGATTTCTGTGCATTGATTTTATATCCTCCCACTTTGCTGAATTCCTGTATGAGTTCTAGCAATTTGGGGGTGGAATCTTTTGGATTTTCCACGTAGAGCATCATGTCATCTGCAGAGGGTGAGAGTTTGACTTCTTTTCTGATTCGGATACTTTTTATTTCTTTTTGTTGTCTGATTGCACAGGCTAGGACTTCTAGTACTATGTTGAAAAACAGTGGTGATAGTGGACATTGCTGCCATGTTCCTGACCTTAGGGGAAAAGCTCTCAGTTTTTCCCCATTGAAAATGATATTTGCTGTGGACTTTTAGTATTATGGCTTTTTATGATATTACATATGTTCTCTCTATCCCTGCACTATGGAGAGTTTTAATCAAGAAAGGATGCTGTACTTTTGTCAAATGCTTTTTCTGCATCTATTGAGAGAATCACATAGCGTGTCCATTCTTTTTTTAATGTAATGTATCACATTGATTGATTTGTGGGTGTTGAACCACCCTTCTAGCGCAGGAATAACACAGGCAGCAATCTCTGTGGCCTCGGCCACAGGATCTTCTTGCTAGACATGTATCCAAAGGCAAGGGAAACAAAGTTCAAAATGTTCAAAAATGAACTATTGGGACTTCCTTAAGA
The DNA here is from genome assembly GCF_024610735.1 of Ursus americanus. NCBI lineage: Eukaryota > Metazoa > Chordata > Mammalia > Carnivora > Ursidae > Ursus > Ursus americanus. The sequence continues at coordinate 14,973,876 of NC_142160.1, read as the reverse complement.
TAAAAATCTTTTGCACAGCAAAGGAAACAGTCAACAAAACCAAAAGACAACTGACAGAATGGGCGAATTTATTTGCAAATGTCTTATCAGGTAAAGGGCTAGTACCCAAAATCTATAAAGAACTTATCAAACTCAACACCCAAAGAACAAATAGGCAGAAGAAATGGGCAGATTCATGAACAGACATTTCTCCAAAGAAGACATCCAAATGGCCAACAAACACATAAAAAAATGTTCCACATCATTCGGCATCGGGAAAATACAAATCAAAACCACAATGAGATACCACCTCACACCAGTCAGAATGGCTAAAATTGACAAGTCAGGAAACGACAGATGTTGGCGAGAATGTGGAGAAAGGGGAACCCCCTTACACACAGTTCGTGGGAATGCAGTTGGTACAGCCGCTCTGCAAAACTGTATGCCAGTTCCTGAAAAAGTTAAAAATAGAACTACCCTACAGCCCAGCAATTGCACTATTAGGTATTTACCCCAGAGATAGTGTAGTGATCTGAAGGGGCACCTGCACCCTAATGTTTGTAGCAGCAGTGTCCACAATAGCCAAACTATGGAAAGAGCCCAGATGGCCATCAGCAGATGAATGGATAAAGAAGATGTGCTATGTATATATATATATACATATATATTTATATGTATTTATATATATTTATATTTATATATATATATATATATATAAATACTACTCAGCCATCAAAAAATGAAATCTTGCCATTTGCAATGACGTGCATGGAACTAGAGGGTATTATGTTAAGTGAAGTAAGTCAGAGAAAGACAATTATCTTATGATTTCACTTATATGTGGAATTTAAGAAACAAAACAGAATCAAAGAGGAACAGAGGAAAAAATGAAACAAGATGAAATCAGGGAGGGAGACAAACCATAAGAGACTCTTAATCATAGGATACAAACCGAGGGTTGCTGGAGGAGAGGTGGGTGGGAGGATGGGGTAACTGGGCAGTGGGCATTAAGGAGGGCACATGATGTAATGAGCACTGGGTGTTATATAAGACTGATAAATCACTGAATTCTACTTCTTAAACTGATAATACATTATATGTTAATTAATTGAATTTAAATTTAAAAAATCAGATCCATTGTGAAAAAAAATTCTTCTGGAATGTTTAGCCCAGTCTTCCCTCCATGAAAATTATTGTGTACTTCTGAAATACTTAGAACTTCATTGTCCACTGTGGCAGCCACTAGGCACATGTGACTATTTAAATACAAATTAAAGAATAAAATAAAAGTAAATAAAATTCAGTTCTTCAGTTGTACTAATTCAGTTCGCTCGGTAGGTACACTGTGGCCAATGACCACAGCACTGGACACTGCAGGTATCAAACATTCCATCATCACAAAAACTTCAGTTGGAAAGTACTGACTTATAGCCTGTGATATGTAATTTAGCATCTCTTTTGTTTTTGTTACATATCTCAGTATTCTCTCTTCTACATCCATAGGAATTCAGAACAATGGTTGTCACCTATCATAGGTGTTCAGTACTTGGGAGTTAATTACATTTTCTCAAGTGCAGTTGAGTATGATCTCCAAATTATAATTACTCAGTAACACACATTTTTTGTTTTGTTTTGGTTTTTTCCTCTTGGAATAGATATCAGAGACTCTCTAATTTCCATATGTCAAGAAATATTAGCATGTCACATAGAAGGCAAATATGCTAAATTAATTAAATTGCAATCTTATTCTTGTCTGATTAATCAATCCAACATTGAATAAAGTTGATCTTCTTTTGCTCTAACAAGATAAGGTGTGTTCTATTGATTTTGGAAAGTTATTTGTTTCCTTAAGTACTCCTCTTACTGTGGTAGATTGGCTTACACACCTAGGGAGATAGTAATATGCAAAATTTTGTAAGGTGCCAGGTAAGATAATTAAGTTTGCTTACGTTTGCATATTGCTTGACTGGGTAAATATGAGGTGGACCTTTAGGGAAATAATAAACCCCAAGTGTCACCCGCTGGTCCTGAAGCTACTTTTTTTTTTTTTTCTCTCTTTTACATTCAGTTTCTAAGATGTTGAAAAAGGGGGAAAAAAAGGTTTGAGTTGAGTTGCATGTATTGTTTTTTGAAAAACAGAGCTCTTAGATCACAATGAGTATACTAGAGTGTTTTTTTAAGACAGTCATTTCAGAAAAAAAAATAATGCAATTTGGGAAACAGTATTAAAACACAGAATTTTCTAAGTGTGAGTACTACAAGGCAAACTGTAGCCTCACTGATGACAAATATTCAAAATGACAAACTGAGGTGAGAAAGTGACATGTTCACCTCTAGCATGATTTACTGTTTTGCTAAGAGGTTTTCTACAGAATGAAAAGATATTTACAATTCAAGCAGGTAACTATACAAAGTAATGTGAATTTTTGAAAAGATCAACTGCAGACCTGTGTTCTCACTTACAGTGCAAGATATACCTGTACCAATAATTTTTACCTTTTTCCCTATTAATCCCTCCAGTAGTTTTCTTTCTAGAAATGTCTTTTAATAGCCTTTCTTAATGGTAATAGCTGTGTTTCAGTCAGTTTTAAAGAGAAATTGCAACGAAATTGCACAATAACAAACTATCGTACACTGCAGAAAAAAAGCACCTTAGGTAAAGGCCCTTAAAATTTATATTAACTGTTATGTAGACGCACAGAAGACACAGAGAAACTTTGCTACTACTGATGATTTTTTTCCCTATAAATGACAGTTAGAGAATTATTAACATACCTACTGCTTATATCTGCTCATTAAGACATTGCTAGTTTAACCACATATGGTATCCTCCATAATTTATCATAATATGTAGAAGTGTTACCTTCAGGCAGCTGATATTATGAGAAACAATTAAGTAAAACACTATGGTGCTATCTCTGTGGGTAGAAAACAATTCAGGAATTCAAATATCTGCTCCACCCAGAGGGGCAGCCAGAATCTGCCTATCCGTAGACATGGTGGAATTTATAGGGCTTGGTTTTTAAATTGTAAATTTCATTTGCAATGGGATGGATGTGAACGCAATGGCCTAGACCTCTCCTCATCAATAAAGATTTTTCTGCATCTTTCTCTCACTGAAATGTTATTCCTATGGTTTGTATTTCCATACGAATCAACCCTGTAAGGCTATGGAACCACGACAGACACAGCAGTAACATTTCTTTCCTTGTGTACTTCCATTTTTAAGCTGACATTAAATAACACAACCTAGAATAATGAGGGAAGCTGCATTGGCTTTTGTGGCCCAGAAAAGTGGCAATGTTAGGGGAAAAGCCAAAGCATAATGATCAGAGTGAATTAAAGATACAAAACCTAAGCAACATCATTTAAGAATAGTGACCAGTGACTTGATGATCAAGGTGATGTTTATTGAAGGCTGCTGTTTTCATCAAAAAGAGGAAGGTTTTGCTCATCATTTTGGGTTTCAACTTTATAGTGTTTACTGGGTGAAATTTGCCAGCCATCATTCTCATGTGAGTGTTTTATTATCACTTTGGGATTTTTCTCTTAAAAGGGCCTGTGCATTTCCTCTGACCTGTGCACCCTGAAGAAGTTTAAGTCAAATTCCTTCTGTACCTCAGACTGTTTTCTATGATGATGATCATTCAGGAGCTAATACTACATTCCCTGAAGTCCACCAGTGTTGAAGTTTCTCTTAGCCCATTCCCCTACAGAACAGTAAGTGTCACAGGAAGATTGAAGCATTGAACTGTGATTTGACAAATTCAGCTCAGCCCTGAAATCTGGGCCAGTGCATTTAATTGAGACCACATTTAAATTTCTTTGATATTTCTTTATAGAAAAGTATAATGCCCCAAAGGGGAAACATATTTCATCCTAGTTACAGTAGCTTTGTTAAGTAAGCAAATAACTACTTACCTGTAAGCAAAAGAAATGGACAAAATATAAGCTAGAGGCTCTATCCCCTTTGCATCCAGAATAAGCAATTGCTTTTCCATAGTTATTTCCAATGAGGAATTAGTCATGCTGAATAAATAGTTTATAAAGAAGTCATAAGAAACAATTCAGCTTTCTTATAAAAGGAATTGACCCCTGTCTGTTTTCAACTTTAGAAAAAATTTCCTTGGCTTCTCTTGATTGATTAGGATGAGTAACACTGAGAAAAGCATGATTTCCACTATTTTCCTCTTTCCTGAGTAGTAGACATGCATGGCATGTGATAGAGTAATGGTCAGAAAGTTCACTACACAGGTTTTAGAATTAAGAGGACTTGTGAATTCTATAGCTGGATTTTCTGAGGCTAGTGTTATCAGGATGGAGGGACTGGATTTAAAAGACCTTTTTCCCTTTGAGAATATAGTTCATGTAGTAACATGTGCTAATACACATGGAGACTACGCTGGGGGAACACGGCTCCACAGTTTTAATCCGAGAGAAGCATCATTTCCCTCCCAGTCAAAAATTTACCAACATTGAAGGAGAGAAAAGGTGGGTCATTAGACAAGGGGACCATGATGAAAAAAGCGAGTGTAAAATAGGTGCATCATATTACTCTAGGTTGTTCTGGGAGAAAAAAAATATTTTTTTTTAGATTTTATAGCAGGCTTGTGTAAAGTTTCCTTAGTATAGGAGAGTGGAGCATGAAATGTTCCTTTGATGAGTTATTTATCTATTGCCTACCTTGTTCAAAAGAATATTTATGAGAGTAAAGCCAAATCTAACAGAATTTTTTTTTTGAAAAGTGAAAAGATTAGCAAATCAAAAGATAAGGGTCATTGAAGAGTAAGATAAAGGTAGGGTAAAGTAATATTTCAAATGGAAGCTAGGACTAGTGGATCACCAATTTGTCTGTGGGTTTTTGTCGTCAGTGAGAAGAGAGAAATATGAATCAAATGTTCGTATAATCCATACATTTAAAAAAAGGTTATTAAATATTACTAAAGATGAAGTACAACTGTGTTGTGAAGACTGAGGCCTGAGAGAAATTTATCTTATAGATCATTATAAAGATAGTCCTTTATGACATTATTATTGATGTGTTTAGGGGGGTGACTTACGATGAATATAACAAATTACATCAGGCTATGACTTACTAGATTCCTAGGCTGAGGGCGTCATGCTTAAAACACAGCTTATTGAATTCAATTCTCTCATTAGCCAAGAAGAAGGAGGTAGAGAAGGTAGAGAGGTAGGCATGGGAGGGAAGTCCAAAAATGCCATCTCCATAACTGCCACGTACTTTGGAAGTATTGAAGCATTTGCATGCACGTGTACTCACACGGTTCATTGTGAAATTAAAATGCCCAATCATATGGGTAATTCTGTTTATGAAAAGTCATTTGTAAAGATCTCTTCATATAGTTTAAGAGTGTTCAGCCAGTTATTCCCTTATGGCATGAGAGGGCATGACCAAGAATAAAATATAATTATAGGGAATACAGTTCTTCAGATGTGTTATTGACAGAGGCCCAGAGAATTTTAAAACCCAATGGAGCCCATGAAAGGGTGCCCTAAATTGTTTTCTACTTACTACTCAGGTCCAAGCCTACATAGTGAGAATCCTGATATCTTTGTGGTTGATTAATGGATACTTTGGGGGATTTAGCACATCTTCCAACTAATACAGAAAATCTTTCTACAGTCCTCAACAGTGTCTTCTTGAACACATTCACTTCACAGTTTTGCTTTTGTTTTTCTTCTGGTACCAACTAGTCTTTATTTATTTTTGTATTTTCCCAGGGAAAAGAGAAGGGAAGGGGAAAAAAATCAGCATGGGTGTTATAAAATAATGGCAAATGATAAAGGAAGTACCATCATAGCCAAATCAAGCGTCATTTGATGGGATCACCAAAGCCCAAGGGGTCAGTTTCCTGCAGTTCAGGACTGAGGGGAAAGAATAGACAGTTAAATTCTTTCCTACTCTCTCTTCCTCCCTATAAATTTAAGAGTTCACAAAACATGGAATTATATTTGTCTGTCTCCCATTACACAGTTTTGTGGCCACTTTGATGTGAGTCTCTTGCACCTGCATAAAAGTTCCTGAATGACTTAGATATGCATTGCTCTTTCCTTTCTTGGTCTTCTGAGCCCATTTTCTGCATGGAAATCTCCTTCCTTGATTCTCTCTATCCTAGGATTAGAGATTAAGGTACGTTTTTTTCCCTCGAAATACAGTAGCTTAAGTGTTTGGCATGGTCTTGACTTAGGAGGTTGGGAACATGGGATAATGTGTTTCTAGCTTTTCCAGGATTTTTGCACAAATCACTTAAGAGTTGTGGAATCATCCTGCAATTAATGTGTATGTGTGGGTGGGGAAGGGTGAAGAGGGGGTAGGGTAGGAGTCAAATTTTTAAGACAGAGCAGCTGGTCTAAAATAGAAATAGAGGCGGGAAAGTCAACAGAATGTGTAGTTCAAGATCCCACTGTGAGAAGAGGAGCCCCCAAACTTATGTTTCAGATCCCTTTTCCTGGTGCAAAAACTTTGACTATTTTTCTCTCCATATAAAATGTTTGCAAACAATAAACCCCAACAGGAACATGGAGAAACACCAACACATTATATTTCCACAAACTAGGCCACCCAGCAACCACCAAATCAGTAACTTGTGAAGTCCTATAAAGCCCAGACAAATATAATAACTAGAGGGGCTGCTGACTGGACACAGAGCCCATGGCAGTAGTCTGAGCCCCAGGCCCCAGACCCCTGGTCAGGTGGCTGCTGGCCGCAGTGGGGCAAAGGAGTGGCTCCCACTTCATTAATTTTTAATGTGGTCCAGGCTTTGTTCTTTTTCCTGTTGTTGTTGTCGTTTTCTTATTTCCTTTGTAGAAAGTCCGCTCTTATAATTGACATAAAATCCACTTTGTTCTAATGTCCACCCATTGGTCCTGCCTTACAGACGTTTCATAGGATGATTCTAATCCTTGTTTTATTCAACAGTCTTTTAAATATTTTAAAACACTAAATATTATCACTCTTCTCAATGATTTTGTTTTAGAGGTGAAATATCTTAAGGAATATCAGCCATTTTTCAGCTAACATAGGGTTTAGACTCTCGATCACTCATTCACCTTACTTAGAATGAGTTTTTGGTTATCAATCTTCTTTTTACAATTTTTTTTATTATTACTATTACTATTATTATTATTATGTAGTCTCTCAGGTTTTTTTTCCAGCTATTTTCCTACTTTATCAACTTTTGAGTCTTTTTTAATTTTATTTTTATACATACATTATATATATATATATATATATATATATATATATGTATGTATTTTTTTTTACAACACCCAGTGCACCATGCAATACATGCCCTCCTTAATACCCATCACCAGCCTATCCCAATCCCCCACCCTCCTCCCCTCTGAAGCCCTCAGTTTGTTTCCCAGAGGCCATAGTCTTTCATGGTTCATTCCCCTTTCTGTTTACCTCCCCCTTTTTAAATTTTACACCTAGAACTGGAAGGATGGCCAAGTGAAGTAGAGTGTGGGACAGAGAATGACTGGGCTCAGGGCTTGTGCTAGTGCTTAGTGAAAGCACAAATGCATAGAAAAGTACACACTTTTTTGAGTGGTCTCATCCAGTTTCATGATCTTGCTTCAGACTGATGTATATAACATCTTTACGTGTAATTCTGTCAACCAGCAGGTCATCACATAATCTTGAAATGTCTTGAGAAATTGCTTCATTTGGAAAATGTACTCCCTATTCCCTCTTCCAGCTGATTCCCCCACTTCTCTCATTCCTATTCTGCTACTGCCTGAAACTGATTTTGTTGGACCAAAAGCATAGTGGGGAGATTACTACTGTTCCTTAGGAGAATATAATTGTATTAATGATTATTGACAGAGAGTCTGTTATTAAAATAGTCATGGTACCACTATTAATTAGTACATGCTTAAATCTAAAGCACTTTAATATTGTTTACGTTAACTGTTCAGTTCAGTTTTCTTGACGTTCTTATGCAGTGAATTGTTAAAAATCAATATATTGTTAATTTGCATATATTCCTTAAATTTAGCTCTCAGTTTCATCATATTTCCATATGTCAAGATCCTTTAAAATCCTGATTATAATAGGTGTCTTTAAGTTTGAAAACCGTATTCTTTCATGTCCTTGACTGTAATGTTCTATAAAAGGGATAGAGAATGTGCCTAGGAAAAAATCTCTTTAAATAATTCTTTTTGAATACAGTCATTCTAAGTATAAATCAATTTATTATTATTGTTATTGATTTACCCAAAATATTTCCTTAAGAAGTCCTTGATGTAAATTACTCTAATTATAATGGTAATAAAAGCAGTTGGCCATGACTTAACCGTCTCCTATTTAAATGACCAAAAAAAAAAAAAAATCTCTATAAAATTTTGTGCTGTAACTGGACAAGGGACTAACTTTTAATCTCCATTTCTAAAAATTGGATATTTGTCAACTTGTTTTCTTTCTTCATCTTACCATTCTCCATGATATTTTTAAACACTAAGATTTTTATTTTTTTTTTTTTGGTATGATACCATCGGCAAAATTTCCTCCCATTACTCTGAATGTATTTTCCTGACTCTAGAGATTCGCCAGTTTGAAAGAGGCCAAGTTGCTCCACCCTTATCTGCTCAACTGTCTTTTGTTTCATTTGTCTTTGAGTCTTGTCATAATTTGGCCAGTTTAAAGATCATTAACTTTCAAGGTGACTTCACTTGTCTAGCAGAATTGTGTTAACATACTTCAGCAAAAAAAAAAAAAAAAAAAAAAAAAGAGAGAGAGAAAGAGAAAAAGAAAAAGAAAACATAAAATGAAAAACTTTAATATAAGACAAACAAGGCTTCAGATTTCAATTTCAATACCCACTTGGTAAACAAACGTGTCCATATTAGTTTAAATTGGTATCCTCGTGTGAACATAGTGAGAGTGTAACTTACATGATGAACTGTGTGTTTTGGATGATCAATTAGTTAGCATATTTAAATTACACCATACAAGAAGAATGCAGTGTGATATATTAGTGTCTTGGCAAGTAGAGCAGGGTAGGAAATAATTTCCCTGAATCTTCCCTCACACATAATTGTGGGCTCTACTTGCATATAGTATTCTAGATCTAGAATCTTTTCTCTTATACCTATGAAGTATCTCATCATGGGGTAAGGTTCCATTTATCTCTGCTTTAGAAAGAAGTAACTGATTTCTAGAATAATGAGGAGACTTAAAGCAAGTTGTCCAGTCTGTTAAAATCTTATCAGTAAGAGAAAAAAATGAACTAAAGGTTCACGTCTCTGGTGCAGTGATTTTCAGGTAACCCATGTGCCTTGGGTTGAGAGCTTGCACTGTGATTATTTAGAGATGAACAAGAGGATTAGCCCACATCCAGCTTGACTGAATGGCCCATTTTCATACCTACGATATTAAAACCCCAACCTAACATACTTAACTGAGTTGTAGAGTATTCTGATCATTTTCCTCAAGTAGCCATAGTCTCAGACCTCAGATGTCTGTGTAAAATGAAGTAGAAGCAGGTGTTCTTATATTCAGAACAGAAATACTCAGAATAATTACTGACTCACTGCCAAATAATCCATACAAAATATTTTGGTAATTACTCCATTCTCCATCTTAATTTATATGTGTGGTCATAGCCTTGAGCAACATTGTAAACAATTTGATTCATGTAACAAAATAAAATTCTATAAAAGCTTTGTGAGGTTGAATTGAAGCTCTGTGATTGATTTTCTAAGAAACAATCTTGAAGATTCATGCCTTTTCACAGAAGATACCAACAGAGCTTTGGTCTAAGACGTAGTAAGAGAAGAAATGTTAAACATTGCATTGGGGAAGAGTTGCAATAACTTTGTGTAGCCTCCTTACACTTCGGTGGAAGTGAAATACCAACAGCCTTCAGCACTGAAAAGACGAAATGCAAAATTAGGAAAAAAAACATAACAAATGGACTGATGAAGCAAGCCAAAAATAAGAGATTTTACCAGGAAACTGAAGAGAGGGAATGTTGTATTTCTGATCTCAGGTCTTGTTGCTTTTCCCCAGTAGGATCGTACAGTTGCAATCAAGTCACTTTACAGTGGTATTCTCTTAGAATGTGCCTTGTATTGACTTAGCCTGTATTTACTACTTGAAAGACCCAAGAATAAAGTGAAATTTTCTCTTTAATCCTCAAGGTGAGTATCTGCAAAGTTGGTGTCACTTTTACATAGGGAAAGAAATATTGGATTAAGGAAATCATGTTGTGCGCTGAACTAATACATGGCAGAGGGAGGAGTTCACAACTGTTTAGTGGACAAAGGAAAGGTTACGTATTGGAATCCCCTTGACTTTAATGAGAGTGGTCTCTTTTTTAATGGTTTAAATTATTTTAACTCTTCTTGATCTATTCTTTCATGGACTTTCCTTCAAAAAATGTTAGAATAAAATAATAAGCATTTAAAATCTCCAAGTAGCTTATGTAAACTATCTTTGCAAAAAAATTCTGTTCTTAGAGATGTGGCTCCATTACCTGAGAGAGTCAGTCAGGTGACTTCTTCAGATGCTTAACTAACCTTGAGAAAATAGGTTGGTTAGTAAGACACTTTGGCTCAGAATGTTTAAGCTGAACATTCATTTCTGACCCTGCCCAGGCGAGGACATGTAGATATTTCACAGACAATATTTAAGTAAGATTGCAGTTGCCAAAAGATAAAATGTGAAATTTACTAAAATGTGCAATATGATGATGTTTGCATAAAATTCTGACATTGTAGCATATTCTCTGAAAGCTCAGAGTTGCACAATGAATATTTGGTGAGGGGAAAACTAAAAGCATTTTTCACCAATTCATATAAAGTCTTCAAGCATACATATATTATAATTGAATGCAGTGATGAGGAGATGACAAATAATACTGTTGTAAATAACTTGATGTATCTTAAAAGCAAGTATTTGGAGAGTGGAAGCATAGACAAATGCAAAATAATAACCACTGCCCTGATTTCAAAATTTCTGAGTTTTACCCCATTCAAAAGGATGTGATCTGCCTGAAAGTTCTGTTGAAGTAAATGGAAAAAGGAAAGGCAGATAAACATAGAGAAATTTTAGCCATTTGGGGTTTATACATCATGTTTGGCAGCCTGGATGATATTGATTTTGGAAGAAGAAATTGAGATAATGAACATTTTTTTAAAGTAAGATTTTAATTCAGATGGTCCTTTTAAGTGGGTTTTGCAGAACCAAATAGTTAGGACAAATAATATATATGCCTTGGTTTGGACCCTCATGGTAGAATTTTGCTGATTTTTTATATGCAGTGTGGCATTTGTCTATTACTTTGCTGTTTTACCTGTTTAAAAATCGAATAAAACACTCTAAAAGTAAAATTCATACCTCTGAGCAATCAAGATTTTGGTTTGACATCCCCTCTTTTTCCAGAAAGATAAGTGACGTACAGGTAAATAGAAATTTGGGTTTTTGTAAACCCAAGTTTTATTTTTAGGGAACAAAACAATTCTTGAACAGCTGCACATCCCTCCCTTGGCACTAAATTTTGTCATCGATTATTTCAAGGCACATGGTCTCCCTCAGCCTTTCTCTTTCATCAGCTTTTACCCTGGAAATGTTGCTACTCCAGCCACAGGGTTGAGTGCATGGACATCTAAGGACTCAGGTGGCTTTTTAGGCTACCCCACTCAATACACACGCACATACAAAGTGGCACCTGGGTCCTTCAGTTGCTTAGCTCTCTTTTCCCTTTTCCCTGTTTGAGTGACCAGAGAGTGGACTTGGCAGCCCTTGCCCTATATTGCCCTTTTGGATTGTTCTTCTGTAAGAAACATCTGCGACTGGGTCTGGCTCCTCCTGGCTCTAGTGCAGGCTATCCCACAGCCAGAGCTGCTCTAAAGGCATCTGATGGGGCTGATGCTAAGTCACCAGAAGAGAAATGTGAGTTGATGCTTAAATCTGACTCTAAGTCAGTCCTACTAACTTTAGATGTGACGTCACTGAAAGATACAGAAGTTGTCCTTCTTCGGTGCCATTTTTCCTTTTAGTATCAATTACGTACACTCCAGATCCCACTACTATGTTCCAGACACTGCTTTGGGCACTTATGCATATTATTCCCAACCTCATAGTAACGTTCAAGTTAGGCCTGTTTTGCAGAAATGGTAGCAGTGAACTGTTTATTCATGGACACAGCAATAAACAGGATTGGGACACAAAGACAGGCATCTCACGTTCCATTGGCCCATGCTATCTATACTTCTTACTATTCATGTGGAGGCCATGTTGCTGTGATGGCATGGCTCTGTCTGCCAACTCACAGCCAAAACTGCACATGTTCTCAGTGGCAAGAACACACAAAACTATCACTAGGTCTGTCCTAGCATTTTTTTAAAAAATATTTATTTATTTATTTATTTGAGGGGAAGGGGAGGGGAGGGGGAGGGGCAGAGGGAGAGAATCGTCAAGCAGACTCCCCATTGAGTGCAGAGCCTGATGCAGGTCTTGCTCTTACGACCCGTGAGATCATGACCTGAGCTGAAACCAGGAGTCGACGCCTCACACACTGAGCCACCCAGGCACCCCTGTCCTAGCATTTTAGTAAGTGTGATTCTCCCATTCTTTACAATTGATTGGTTCTGCTGCCATATACAGAAAAACATACATTCTTCATTTCCCCTCTTTCTGTGTTATTTATTTCATTAACCTCCGTCCTATCCTTTGTGCCACTATTAACATACATGTTATGTTCGCATAGTTCAGAAGCTCCATACAACATTACTTTCTCTTTCAGCAAATGCCTTTCTTAAAAATCAGGACAAAATGGTCGTGTATGATAAATATATATTTAACATTATTTATATATTTATCAATATACAAAATTAATATATTTAATGGTGTTATATATGTATTTGTCATCCCTAGGACTCTTGGGTCTTCTGAACAGTCTAGTGTCTGCTGTCTGGTATTATTTTCCTTCAGTCCACAGAACTTCCTTTAACGTTTCTTTCTGTGTAGGTGTATTCATTAAAAAGCAAATCTCTTAAATTTGTGCATCTGAATATCTTTATATAGCCTTCATTTCTTATAAAAATGTTGCTGTTGTAGAATTCTAGGTGGACAGGTTTATCTTTCAGAAAGCACTTTAAAGTTGTTATTCCAATGCTTTCTGCCTTCCATTGTGTTCAATGACAAGTTAACCATAATTTACATCAGTATTGCCCCATGTGTAATATGTTGCTTTTCTCTAGCTTCATAACATGTCTTTGGTTCTCAGCAGTATGAGTATGGTATGATGGGATGTAGTTATCACATGTTATTTATTTTTATATTTGAGAGAGTGAGAGAGAGCATGAGCAAGCATGTGCAAAGGGGGGCTGGCAGAGGAGAACGAGAGAATCCCAAACAGACTCCACATGGAGTGTGGAGCCTGAAATGGGGCTCGACCTCAAAACCCTGAGATCATGTCCTGAGCTGAAATCAAGAATCAGATGCTTAATCGACTGATGCACCCAGGCACCCCCCCCATGTTATTCTTATTGCTACTTTTTATTTGTATTTTGAGAAAATTTACCAAATACTCACTGACTTTTTAAAGCTCTTCACCCGTTTTACTTTCCACTGTCATTCTCCCATCTTTCTCATTCTTACTTCTTCCTGCCACGTTTCCTGACATCACTTGCTTTTTCTACTTTATCCTCTCCTCTCATTAACCATGTATCTTGGTCTTGGTTTCCTTGGAGTCAGTGCCTCTCGGTTACGCTCCATGTTTTGCAGATTTTACCTTCGTACCATTATGCAATCCAAGGACCCTCTAGCACTGAACACTTTGCAGATTTGTTATACTAATTGCAAAGATTAGTGATGCATGGCCACATGTGTTTCTGAAATTAGGCAAGTGGTTTTCCTCTCAGATACTTTGAAGTACCATAGATAATTGCTATTTTAACTTGGCATGTACTAAAGTTGTTGTTTTGGTTTTTGTTTTGTTTTTTTTCCTGTTCTTCTTAGTGTTTACTTTTTTTTTTTTTTTTTTTTTTGCCAGACAGAGGTAGCCTGGAACACAAGGATAAGTAGCACAGTCTTTTGAGAATCTTACATTCTATCTGGAAAGAAAGACCAGGAAACAAACATTACAGTTTAATGTTATAACCTTTCAAAAGGAGTTAAAACAAAGCGGTATCATAATAAGCAATTTACTTGTGACTGAGAAGTCCATGTGGGAGTATATCATTTTACAAAGAGATACCATTTGTGCTAGGTCTTGAAAAACTGAGTTGGAGTTCAGCAGATGGAAAAGTGGGAGAGGAATTCAGAAGCAAAAGAAACAGAATGTTAAAAGGTACAAGGACTTGAAAAATGTTGTTATTTGACAAAGGCAGTAGTTTCACATGCTGACTTGATCCTGGGGTGACTTGACTGTCTCTGGGATGTGGCAGGAGATGAGTTAGGGAACACAGGAAAGAGTGATTTGTCTGGCATGATAAAGCATTTTTACTTACTCTTTGTGGCAGACAAATAATGTCCCCCTAGAAGGGCCACATCCTAATCCCTAGAACTTGTGAATATTTTACCTTACGTGGCATAAATAATCTTTTCAGATATGATTAATTTAAAGATCTTGAGGTAGAAATATCCTGGATTATCTAGATGGGCCTCATGTAATCACAATTGAAGAGGGTATAAGCCAAGAAATGCAGGCAGACTCTAAAAGCTGAAAGAGGAAAAAGAACAGATTCTCCCCTAAAATCTAATATATAATAATAAATTTGTGTTGTTTTAGGTAGCTGAATTTGGGGTAACTTGATACAGCAGCAATAAGGAATCAATACACTCCTTCATGCAGTTGTCAATAATTTTACAGAGGTTTTAAAGAACTTGAAGTGACATCATATTGGATGGTGACAATGTGAATATTATTTTGACCTGGATTTAGAGGAAAAGAACAGAAATGGGAAGACTCCTTAGGGGCCATTTCCATAGTCCTTTTGAGAAATGAAAAGGGATTATATATAACATTAGAGGTTGTTGTGAAGGGAGTCATGGCTCTCATCCTTCCAGAAGGAAATGCTTGTGATTGTCAAATAAGCATAACATTCTTTGACAGTATAAAAATCATGAGCATTTATTCAAGAATATCTTGAATACTGGGATATAGATCAATTAATGTATTTCAAGCACAGCCAGAAAAGAAAAAGAATACATATGCCTAGCAATCATCTGTCATCTGTCAGATACACTGTTATAACTTGTGTTCCTTGTCACTACTTCTCCAGTTCTACCTGTCCTGATTCACAGACTCCATATCCCTCTTCAGTTTCCTTTCTGGCTTAGTTACTTCCTCTTGCTGGAGAAATTTAGTTATTCTATACCTTGTAATCTGGGATTTATTTTCAGCTCTGGAGCAGTGATCATTAGTTGATTATAAAATTACTTTTTATAAATGAAAGAGAACATAATGGAAGAGACTATGAAATATCAAAACACTTCTTGTGAATTTACAAGTATTTTTTCAGGAAATTGTTTCCATTTGATACATACGCTTGAGTGTGTGTATGTGTATTACTGTTAGATAACTTGGCAAATGGTTTTTATGCTCTTATGCACATAAAATGTTTGAAACGCACTCCTCATGTATTTATGTTCTGTCAAAATTTAGACATACTACACCCACGATTAAGGGGCCACCTAGGGTTGTGGTCTGAGGGCCAGAGATGAAGGAAGTATTTGAGAGAAATTTTCTGAATAGGATGAAAATGAACTTAGTTAACAATACACTGTGGGAAGTAAAAGAGTCAGTGTTCAAAAATTATAATTATTTTATGCAGAAAAGCTTTTAGTACCATAAAAAATATGTTGCATGTATTTTAAGATCTGTGTACATTTTTTGTTTGTTTTACTGATATTTTCAAGTGTGGCCTTTAACATCAGGGGCTTGGATGATACAAACTGAGCACAAAAATACTTGTGCCAGAAAATAAGGATGTGCTCCAAAGCAAATGCAACCATATTGAATTGAAACAGACAGTGGCATGAAGGGGCTCCACAGGCCAATTTGCAACAGTTAAGCATCAAAAATATGATGACAATTGATCATAACATACTACATGATTAAAAATCCATAATCCCTATTAGTATTATATATTAGTATTCAAAGAGAGAGAGAGAGAGAGAAAGGGCCTGGAATGAGAAAGAAAACTTCTTAAAGAATTCCAGCTAAAAAAGGTAGAAGGAAATCTAAAATAATAATGCCATTTTCCAATGCCAATTTTAAAAAAACAAAAGAATGATTCAGATAAGGCTCATCAACCTCTGGTCAAAATATTGGCTGAGAGATTGTTGAGGAATAATCTGTTTACCCTGTGCCAAAGTATCAGCCTACAAATCACTTAATGATGACAAATGTTAGCATAGTCCCTTATGGTAGAGAGATCTGGCATCTAACAAGTGAAAAATGTTATCATCACTGGTGGTGAAACAATGCTATATGGCACAAGTGAAATACACAATAGAACTAGGAAGTATTCTGGCCAGAAATGTTTTGTATGAATCTAATTACATCTTTATATATAACTTTCAGTTCACAGAAAATGCAGGAGTAGAGGAACATATTAAGAGGAAACAATAAAACAAATTCAAAGTGCAGAACGTTCCACAAGAAAACTACCTTGGATTCTTTAAAAAGTTAACATTAGTGAACAAAGAGGGAGACTAGTGGACACAATGATTGAATGTGTTCATTGTGTGAATCTTGATTAGGAGGATTCTAGATTTATTTATTTTTTATTAATAATGATTTTTTATTATATTATGTTAGTCACCATACAGTACATCCCCGGTTTTCGATGTAAGGCTCGATGATTCATTAGTTGTGTATAACACCCAGTGCACCATGCAATATGTGCCCTCCTTACTACCCATCACCGGTCTATCCCATTCCCCCACCCCCCTCCCCTCCGTAGCCCTCAGTTTGTTTCTCATAGTCCATAGTCTCTCATGTTTCATTCCCCCTTCTGATTACCCCCCCTTTCTTTATCCCTTTCTTCCCCTACTGATCATTCTAGTTCTTATGTTCCATAGATGAGAGAAATCATATGATAGTTGTCTTTCTCTGCTTGACTTATTTCACTAAGCATTATCTCCTCCAGTGCCGTCCATGTTGTAGCAAATGTTGAGAACTCATTCTTTCTGATTGCTGAGTAATATTCCATTGTATATATGGACCACAACTTCTTAATCCAGTCATCTGTTGCAGGGCATCTCGGCTCCTTCCACGATTTAGCTATTGTGGACATTGCTGCTATGAACATTGGGGTGCATATGGCCCTTCTCTTCACTACGTCTGTATCTTTGGGGTAAACACCCAGTAGTGCAATGGCTGGATCATAGGGTAGCTCAATTTTTAACTTTTTAAGGGACCTCCACACGGTTTTCCAGAGTGGCTGTACCAACTTGCATTCCCACCAACAATGTAGGAGGGATCCCCTTTCTCCACATCCTCTCCAACAATTGTTGTTTCTTGCCTTGTCTATTTTTGCCATTCTAACTGGCGTAAGGTGGTATCTCAGTGTGGTTTTGATTTGAATTTCCTTGATGGCTAATGATTTTGAACATTTTTTCATGTGTCTGTTAGCCATTTGTATGTCTTCATTGGAAAAGTGTCTGTTCATATCTTCTGCCCATTTTTTGATTTGTTTATTTGTTTCTCGTGTATTGAGTTTGAGAAGTTCTTTGTAGATCTTGGATACCAGTCCTTTATCTGTAGTGTCATTTGCAAATATATTCTCCCATTCCGTGGGCTGCCTCTTAGTTTTTCTGACTGTTTCCTTGGCTGTGCAGAAACTTTTAATCTTGATGAAGTCCCATAAATTCATTTTATCTTTGGTTTCTCTTGCCTTTGGGGATGTGTCATGAAAAAGGTTGCTTTGGCCGATGTCGTAGAGGTTGCTGCCTATGTTCTCCTCTAGAATTTTGATGGATTCCTGTCTCACATCGAGGTCTTTCATCCATTTGGAGTTTATTTTTGTGTATGGTGTGAGATAGTGGTCAAGTTTCATTCTTTTGCATGTAGCTGTCCAATTTTCCCAGCACCATTTATTGAAGAGACTGTCTTTTTCCCACCGGATGTTTTTTCCTGCTTTATCAAATATTAGTTGCCCAAAGAGCTGAGGGTCCATTTCTGGGCTCTCTGTTCTGTTCCATTGGTCTATGTGTCTGTTTTTGTGCCAGTACCATGCTGTCTTTGTGATCACAGCTTTGTAGTACAGCTCGAAATCCGGCATTGTGATGCCCCCAGCTTTGTTTTTCCTTTTCAACAGTTCCTTGGAGATTCGGGGTCTTTTCTGGTTCCATACAAATTTAAGGACTATTTGTTCCAGTTCTTTGAAAAACGTTCTCGGTATTTTGATCGGGATAGCATTGAAAGTGTAGATTGCTCTGGGTAGCATGGACATTTTAACTATGTTAATTCTTCCGATCCATGAGCATGGAATATCTTTCCATCTTTTTATGTCTTCCTCAATGTCTTTTAAGAGTGATTTATAGTTTCTAGAATAAAGGTCCTTTACGTCTCTGGTTAAGTTAATTCCAAGGTAACGTATGGTTTTTGGTGCTATTGTAAATGGGATGGATTCCCTGATTTCTCTTTCTTTGTTCTCGTTATTCGTGTACAGAAATGCAACTGATTTCTGAGCATTGATTTTGTATCCCGCCACGTTACTGAATTGCTCTATAACTTCTAATAGTTTGGGAGTGGCTTCTTTTGGTTTTTCCATATAGAGTATCATGTCGTCTGCGAAGAGAGACATTTTGACTTCTTCTTTGCCGATTTGAATACCTTTGATCCCTTTTTGTTGTCTGATTGCTGTTGCAAGGACTTCTAGTACTATGTTGAATAATAGTGGCAAGAGTGGACATCCTTGTCGTGTTCCTGATCTTAAGGGAAAGGCTTCCAGCTTTTCCCCATTGAGAATAATATTTGCAGTAGGCTTTTCATAGATGGCTTTTATGAGATTGAGAAATGTACCTTCTATTCCTACACTCTGAAGGGTTTTAATCAGGAAAGGATGCTGTATTTTGTCAAATGCTTTTTCGGCATCGATTGAGAAGATCATATGGTTCTTGAGTCTTTTCTTGTTGATATGATGTATCACGCTGATTGATTTGCGAATATTGAACCACGCTTGCATCCCAGGTATGAATCCCACTTGATCGTGGTGGATAATCCTTTTAATGAACTGTTGGATTCTATTAGCAAGTATCTTGTTGAGGATTTTGGCGTCCATATTCATTAGGGAAATCGGTCTGTAATTCTCCTTTTTGATGGGGTCTTTGCCTGGTTTGGGGATCAAGGTAATATTGGCCTCATAGAATGAGTTTGGTAGCTTTCCTTCTGTTTCTATTTTTTGAAATAGCTTTAGGAGAATAGGTATTATTTCTTCTTTGAATGTTTGGTAGAATTCCCCAGGAAAACCGTCCGGGCCTGGAGTTTTGTTATTTGGAAGGTTGTTTATCACTGACTCAATTTCTTCATAATTAATTGGCCTGTTTAAGAAATCAATTTCTTCCTTTTTCAATCTTGGTAGTTTATAGGTTTCCAGGAAGGATTCCATTTCTTCCAGATTGCTTAGTTTATTGGCATATAGCTGTTGATAAAAATTTCTAATAATCCTTCCAATTTCAATGGTGTTCGTCGTGACCTCTCCTTTTTCATTCATAATTTTAATAATCTGGGTCCTTTCTCTTTTCTTTTGGATAAGTCTTGCCAGTGGTCTGTCAATTTTATTGATTCTCTCCAAGAACCAGCTTCTAGTCCTGTTGATCTGCTCTACTATACTTCTGGTTTCTGCTTGATTGATTTCAGCTTTAATTTTGGTCAACTGCTTCCTTGTGCGTGGATTAGGCCTGTCCCTCTGTTGCTGTTCCAGCTTCTTGAGGTGAGAATATAAAAACTGCATTTTAGATTTTTCTATTCTTTTGAGTGAGGCTTGGATGGCTATGTATTTCCCCCTTAGGACTGCCTTTGCAGTATCCCATAGGTTTTGGACTGTTGTATTTTCATTCTCATTGGTCTCCATAAATTGTTTAATTTGATTTTTGATTTCCTGGTTTATCGAGTCATTCCTGAGCAGGATGGTTCTTAGTCTCCAAGTGTTTGAGTTTCTTCCAAATTTTTCCTTGTGGTTGAGTTCCAATTTCAGAGCGTTGTGGTCTGAGAATATGCAGGGGATAATTTCAGTCTTTTGGTATCGGCTGAGACCTGTTTTGTGTCCCAGAACATGGTCTATTCTTGAAAATGTTCCATGGGCATTAGAATAGAATGAGTATTCTTTGGTTCTGGGGTGTAGTGTTCTATATATATCTAAGAGGTCCAACTCGTCGAGTATGGCATTCAAAGCCTTTGATTCTTTGCTTAGTTTTTGCCAGGGTGTTCTGTCTATTTCTGAGAGTGGAGTGTTGAGGTCCCCTACTATTAATGTATTTTTATCTATATGTCTCTTTATTCTGGTTAAGAGTTGGCTTGTGTATCTTGCTGCTCCCCTGTTGGGGGCATATATATTTATAATTGTCATATCCACTTGTTGAATACTTCCTTTAAGAATAATATAGTGCCCTTCTGCGTCTCTAACTATAGTCTGTAGTTTAAAATCCAATTTATCTGATATGAGAATTGCTACCCCAGCTTTCTTTTGAGGTCCATTTGCATGAAAGATGGTACTCCATCCCCTTACTCTCAGTCTGAATGCATCTTTGGGTTCGAAATGAGTCTCTTGTAGACAGCAAATGGATGGGTCATTTCTTTTTATCCAATCTGCAACCCTGTGGCGTTTGAAACCAGAATTTAAACCATTAATGTTCAGGCTGAGTACTGAGAGATATGCTTTTAATTCTGCCATGTTGTCAGTAAAGTCTTTGTTTGTATTGGCTGTGACTTTCTGTTTTGTATCACTCTTGGGGCCTTTTTACTTTTATAGAACCCCCCGTAATACCTCCTGTAGGGCTGGTTTCATGGTTACGAAATTGGCTAGTGACTGTCGATTCTGAAATGTCTTTATTTCTCCATCAATTCTGAATGACAGCCTTGCTGGATAAAGGATCCTTGGCTGCATGTTTTTCTCTGAAAGAGCTTTAAAAATGCTCCCCCAACCCTTTCTCTCATTCCAGGTCTGTGTAGACAGGTCTGATGTAATTCTGATGCCTTTGCCTTGGTACGTGAGAAATTTCTTTGCCCTGGCCGCTTTCAATACTGTTTCCTTGGATCTCATATTTGCCAATTGCACTATGACGTGACGTGGTGTAGGTCTGTCATGGTTGAGCTTGGGAGGGGTCCTCTCTGCCTCTTGGACACGAATTTTTGTTTCCCTTGCTAGATTAGGGAAGTTTTCAGCTACAATTTGTTCAAATATCTCTTCTAGACCTCTGTTTTTCTCCACCCCCTCGGGGATGCCGATGATTCTAACATTGGATCGTTTCGTTGAGTCAGTAATCTCCCGTAGCCAACATTCGTGGGCGTGGATTTTTTTAAGACCATCTTCTATTTTTATTTTTTCCTCTATTAACCCATCCTCCAATTCACTAACCCTTTCCTCTGCTTCCGTGACCCTGGCCGTCAGAGCCTCTAGTTTTGCCTGCATTTGGCTCATAGAATTTTTAATTTCTGTCAAATTCGCTCTCATTTCCGCCCTTAGGGATTGTATATTCTCAGTAATATTTTCCTGAATACTTTTTTCAAGTCTACTCATTATCTTGACCATTGTTACTCTGAATTCCATTTCTGATAATTTGGTTACATCCATATCCGTTACTTCTGTGGCAGAGGCCACTGACTCACTGTCTTTTCTTTGCTGGGGGGGGCTTCTCCTTCTTGTCATTCTGATGAAGAGAGGTTGCGGGGTTTCCAGAGCCCAAAATTATTGACTGGGTCCCAGGCCGTGCCCCTTGTTTTATAGGGATCTTAGAGATGTGGGCTTCTTCTTTAAAGATTTTATTTATTTACTTATCTGAGAGAGGGAGACATACAGTCAGCAAGAACGAAATAGAAGCAGGGGAGTGAGAGAGGAAGAAGCAGACTCCCAGCGGAGGAGCCCCATGATGGACTCCTTTCCGGAACGCCGGGATCACGCCCTAAGCCAAAGACAGGCGCTCAATGACTGCGCCACCCAGGCGCCTCCGGTTGTGGGCTTCTTGATTTTTCAGCCTGCCTTCTGTGTTCTGGGGGAGGGGCCTGCCGCGCCGATACTCAGGCAACCCTGTTTGGGTAGAGTCTCCGTGTCCCCTGCGAGGGAGGATGGGGATGGGCACTCCCTGAGCCGGTATTTCCAGGCTTTTGTTCTCTGGCGGCTTTCCCTGGCGGCTTGCTGTGCCTCTTCTGAGGGTCAGAGCAGCAGAGGCTGCATTGTCACAGAACAGAGGGATTGCGGCCCGTCCTCCACTGATGTTCTGGCCACTTTAACTCTGTTACTGTTGGTGCTGCTCAACCCTGCAGCGTCCCGGGATGTGCGCACCAACTCGGGGACCCTGCCCTCTCTTCCAGGGCCGGCCCGTCTCTGTCCTTTGTGTTTCTAATGCCGCCAGCCACCGGCCGCCCCGCGCGCTCCCGGGTCTCCCGGTCTCAGTCTATGCCCGGTGAGCACACCTCGATTCCGGAGTTTCGTGAGAAGCCTGGTGGCGCGCGCACCCGGTTCAGGGTCTCAGTCTGCTGTTTCGCGGGTGCCGACCGCGAGTCCGCCCGCTCCCCCGTGCAGGTGGCCCGCCAGCCGCCAGCCGCCCCGCGCGCGCTCTGGGAGTTCCCGGTCTCAGTCTGGATCCCGTGAGCACACCGGGATTCAGGTGTTCCGGGAGATGCCTGGTGGCGCGCGTTCACGGCTCACCGGTCTCAGTCCGCTCTCTCGCGGGTGCCCTCTGTGTGTCCGCCCGCTCCCCCGTGCAGGTGGCTGCCGCTTCCCGGCGCCCGAACGCGGTGGCTCCCTCCCCCTTCCGTTTATCTTCCGATATCCGTGCACGGTTTACAGCTCCCCTCTTCGTACCTCAATACTCAGCGCTGGAGATGTTCATTTGTAGAGATCCAGATGCATCATCCTGCGTCTCAGGCTGATTCCGTGGTTATTTAGGCTGGTCTGGTACCTATCCAGCTCGACTCAGGGGACCGGCTGAAAAAGGGGTCCCCTACTCCTCCGCCATCTTAACTCCTCTCTCAGGATTCTAGATTTAAAAACCAAAACAATTAAGCTCTCTCTGCTCTCTGCCATGTGAGCATACAAGAAGATGTTAATAGCAGTCTGCAACCCAGAAGAGATGTCTTACCAGAATTTGACCATGTTGCCCTCCTCATCTCAGACTTCCAGCTCCAGACCTGTGAGAAGTATATTTTTGTTGTTTATAGGTAAAAAAAAGTTGTGGGAACAAAGTTTTTGCCTTAAGTTTGAATCTTTAAAGATTAAAGTGTTCATAAAGCACGTTTTCATACTTTTTGAGACTTAGTCCCCTTGGATGGACGGTATCCAGCTGCCATTACTACTATTCTTTTTCCAGTTTTTACTTGATATGTATAGTTCACATACCAAAGCACCATCCTTTTAAAGTGTAAAATCAGTAGTTAGTTCTTAGTCTATTCTCAAGATTGTGTGACCATCATCACTATCTAATTCTAGAACATTCCATCACCCCCAAAAGTAACCCCATACTCGTTAGGCGTCACTCCCCATTTCCGCCATCACTCATCCCCTGGAAACCACTGACCTACTAATTACACACTAATCTACTAATTTACTATATTTATGTCTCTGAATTTTCTATTGTGAACATTTCAAATAGATAGACTCATACATTTATGTGGCCTTTTCTGCCTGGCTTCTTTTACTTACCTCCATACTTTCAGGATCCATCATATTATAGCATCCATCAGTACTTTATTCACGTTTATGGCTAAGTAATATGCCACTGTACCGACCTACCACATTTTGTCTATCCAGCCTCAGTTATTGGACATTTCAGTTGTTTCTCCTTTCTGGTTATTATAAATAATGCTGCTGTGATCATTTGTGTACAAGGTTTTATGTAAACATATGTATTCAGTTTGGGGAGGTACATACCTAAGAATGGAATTGCTGAGTCATATGGCAACTCTGTGTTTAACTTTTTGAGGAGCTGCCCAGCTTTTTTCCAAAGTAGCTGCACCATTTTACGTTCCCAGTAGCAATGTGTGAGGGTTCCAATTTTCCTACATCCTGACCAACACTTATTCATCTTTTGGATTATTGTCATCCTCACGGGTATGATGACAATTATGTCTTCTATCTCAGGATATATTTTTTTATATATTTTTAAATAATTCTGTTGAAATAGTCATTAAGTGATTTTGTTTTCCATAACTAGTATATGGGTAATAATATTTCAAGACTTCGTTTTCAGAAAATATTTTCGTTGTTTCTCAGTGCAAGTGTATGTGGTGTAAGACTCTGTTCAAAATCATTTTGATCAGAACTTTTAAAGCACTGTTTGCTAGCCCTCAGAATGGATATAACATTAGGAAGAATGTCATCGCTTTGCTGGCCGTGTGTATGTGTGTGTAGGTGTGTATGTGCATGCATGTGTGTGAGTGCACATATGTATTTCTCTTTAGAAGCTTTCAGAATATTCTCTTTATGCTCATCATTTTAGAATTGGACAAGGTTGTGTCTTAGCGTGAGTCTTTCTTTCTCTTGCTTCGCCTTCAGTGGGTCTTTCCAGAAAATTTCAAAACCTTCCATTTAAAAATTAAAGCTTAGAAAGTTTTGTTATATCAAGTTTTGTTTGTTTCTTCCTTCCTACTGTCACTTTTCTGAATAGCTTTGAATTCTTATTTGGTAGAACTTGAAACTCAAAATCTAATGTCCATGTCGTTTTTTTGTTTATTTGTTTTTTCTTGTGTTTTCTTTACATTTCATTTTGCACATATTTAGAAATAGATTTATCAACTTTTACTCCTGATCACACATTAATATTTAGACCAACAGTATATTTTGCCACCCTACAATAATGTTATTTTTAATATCAGATACTATTTCTTCTTGGTTTTGTAACAAATTTTATATGTTTTATAAAGATAAAAGCCTCTTATTAGAATATATTGTAAAGGTCTCTTCTGTTCACTGAATTATATCTTTTTCCTCTAGGCTGAGTTTTGTATTTGTTCATCCTAGTCCTTGACATCCATGCTATGACATTCTGGAAATACTTGCTTATTTGAAGTTCTTGTTTCATAGATCTGATGGAAAGACTAGGTTGATAATTATACTCAATTGATATGGATTTCCTCTGCTTCCTCAAAAGGGAGATTTCCTTTCAGGCTGTGTGCAGTGGGCGGGGCATCTGCAGAGGGGCTCCCCTTTGAATTGCATGGACATGGAGCTGACAGACAGACGAAGGAGCCAAAGTAAAGAAGTGTGTAAGATGACTCCTGGGCATAGCTTACTTTTTCTCTAGTGTTTGAGACAAGGTTCAAAATTAAGCTAGGGCTGGCTGGTCAAGCGTGGCCTCAGTGTCTGGGGATGAGTCATCTCTCCTCCACGTGGTCTCTTACCTTCCAGTAGGAGTTTCTGGGATCATTTTCATGGAAGAGGCACTCTTCTAAAAGCAGAAGCACACAAGATCCCTTGAGATGTAGATTTAAAATAAGCACACTGCCCTTCCCAGCATACTCTTTTGGTCAAAGTAAATCACAACACCAGACAAAAGTAAAGGAGTAAAGATACAGGCATCACATTCTGATGAGAATAGTAGCAAGATCATATTGCAAGGGGTGTGGGTAAAAAGAGCAGTGGAAAATCAGAGCCATTGTTGTAATAATCTACCATGTCCTGTTTCAGAAGTTCCTCACATTTCCCTGTCTACTCTCATCACTGTTGCTGATTACCTATTTTCTCTCAGTTGCAAAACCACCTTTTATAATCTTTTTTGTTTACTGTGAATATTGGCAATGGGACTCGGAAACTACATTTTCTACATTTCATAGTCTGCTGACCTCTCGTGAAGTTCTGTAGATGGGAAGCTACAGAAGGAGAGTTGAAAAGGAGAAGGAGGAAGGAATTTGCTTTTTTTTTTTAATAACAATTTTTATTATGTTATGTTAGTCACCATATAGTATATCCTTACTTTTTGATGTAACGTTCCATGATTCATTATTTGCGTATAACACCCAGTGCACCATGCAATACGTGCCCTCCTTAATACCCATCATCAGCCTATCCCAGTCCCCAACCCCCTCTCCTCTGAAGCCCTCAGGTTGTTTCCCAGAGTCCATAGTCTCTCGTGGTTCATTCCCCTGTTACGCCCACTTCATTCTTCCCTTTCTTCTCCTACCGATCTTCCTGCTATTTCTTATGTTCCACAAACGAGTGAAACCATTTGATAATTGTCTTTCTCTGCTTGACTTATTTCACTTAGCATAATCTCCTCCAGTCCCGTCCATGTTGCTACAAATGTTGGGTAATCATTCTTTCTGATGGCTGAGTAATATTCCATTGTATATATGGACCACATCTTCTTAATCCAGTCATCTGTTGAAGGGCATCTCGGCTCCTTCCACAATTTGGCTATTGTGGACAATGCTGCTATGAACACTGGGGCGCATATGGCCCTTCTCTTCACTATATCTGTATCTTTGAGGTAAATACCCAGTAGTGCAATTGCTGGATCATAGCTCAATTTTTAACTTTTTAAAGGACCGCCACACTGTTTTCCAAAGTGACTGTACCAACTTGCATTCCCACCAACAATGTAAGAGGGATCCCCTTTCTCCACATCCTCTCCAGCAATTGCTGTTTCTTGCCTTGTCAATTTTTGCCATTCTAACTGGCGTGAGGTAGTATCTCAGTGTGGTTTTGATTTGAATTTCCCTGATGGCTAATGATTTTGAACATCTTTTCATGTGTCTGTTAGCCGTTTGTATGTCTTCATTGGAAATGTGTCTGTTCGTATCTTCTGCCCATTTTTTGATTTGATTATTTGTTTCTCGTGTATTGAGTTTGAGAAGCTCTTTGTAGATCTTGGATACCAGTCTGTTATCTGTAGTGTCATTTGCAAATATCTTCTCCCATTCCGTGGGCTGCCTCTTAGTTTTTTTGACTGTTTCCTTGGCTGTGCAGAAGCTTTTTATCTTGATGAAGTCCCACAAGTTCATTTTTTCTTTTGTTTCTCTTGCCTTTGGAGATGGGTCATGAAAAAAGTTGCTGTGGCCGATGTCAAAGAGGTTGCAGCCTATGTTCTCCTTTTTGATTTTGGTGGATTCCTGTCTCACATTGAGGTCTTTCATCCATTTGGAGTTTATTTTTGTGTATGGTGTGAGAGAGTGGTCAAGTTTCATTCTTTTGCATGTAGCTGTCCAATTTTCCCAACACCATTTATTGAAGAGACTGTCTTTTTTCCACTGGATGTTTTTCCCTGCTTTGTCAAAGATTAGTTGCCCATAGAGCCAAGGGTCCATTTCTGGGTTCTCTATTCTGTTCCATTGGTCTGTGTGTCTGTTTTTGTGCCAGTACCATGCTGTCTTTGTGATCACAGCTTTGTAGTATAGCTTGAAATCTGGCAACGTGATGCCCCCAGCTTTGTTTTTCCTTTCCAACAATTCCTGGGCGATTCGGGGCCTTTTCTGTTCCACACAAATTTAAGGGCTGTTTGTTCCAGTTCTTTGAAAAATGTCTTTGGTATTTTGATCAGGATGGCATTGAAAGTGTAGATTGCTCTGGATAGCATAGACATTTTAACTATGTTTATTCTTCCGATCCATGAGCATGGAATATTTTTCCTCTTTTTGTGTCTTTTTCGATGTCTTTCTTTTTGTTTTCAGCTCTGGGCATTCTCTGTACAGCAGGGACAATGGCAACTATGGGCTCGAGCTTCCACCAATCCTCGTCACTCCCAGCCACAACCAACACCCTCTCCCCTCAGAAGTACCAGTGGCAGTAAGCCCTGTCCCCCTCAGTGAGTGGATCTTTAGCTGAACCATACTCATCTCCGAATAACAATCATGTGGGGGCTAGAGGGTGTTTCCTCTCCAATCTCCTAGGTTTTGATAATTCTACCTCTTCTTCCTTTTTATGTCCTGAGCCCTAGAACTTTTAACTGCTTCTTGCAGCTACTAATACCCTTGTTAGCTCAGAATCCCTTTAGCTCTTTCTGCCTTCCAGCACCTGTATAACAAATTCCCTATGCTCTCTGTTAAAATAGCTCAGATGCTTTTCATTTCTTGACATATCTTTTCTAGATAGATTCTTTGTTGTTTTCTAGAATTTTGGTTTTGTTTGCCCTTTGTATTTTTTCCATAATTTTTATAAGATGTTCAGAGGAACAATAGATGCAAGTGCTCAGAGCACTATCTTTTCATTATTATTATTATTATTATTATTATTATTATTATTATTATTATTTTATTATTGTAGTAAGAGTATTTACCATGAGAGCTACCCTCTTAACAATTTTTTTTTTTAAGTGTGCAATTCTACACTCCCGCTTCTGGGTATATATCCAAACGAATTGAGATCAGGATCTCAAAGAGTTATTTTCACTCTCATGTTCACTGCAGAGTTATCCATAATAATTAAAATGTGGAAGTAACCTAAGTATCCATTAACAGATGAATGCATAAGTGAAATTCATACATACATGCAATGGAATATTATTAAGCCTTAAAAAGGAAGGAAAGTCTGACACATGCTACTACAGGGATGAACCTTGTGGACATCATGCTAAGTGAAATAAGCCAGACACAAAAAGACTAATACTGTGTGATTCCACTTCTGTGAGGTACTTAGAGTAGCCAAAATCATGATGACAGAATGTAGGGACTGGAGAGAGGGGTTGATGGGGGTTTGCTAATCAAGGGGTAAAGTTTCCATTATGCAAGATGAATATAGAGATCTGCTGGATAATATCAATGTAGTCTATTAAGTGGTTGTTGGTTATTTGTTATTTTCTCTTCTTAATTTATAGTTCTTTGTATATAAAAAATATTATATCTTTATATTGAGAAAAATATTTCCCCATGGTTTATTGCTTATGTTTAATTGTGTTTATGGAGACATCTGTCATTCAAAAGTTTATTTTAGGGGCACCTGGGTTGCTGTCCGTTAAGTGTCTGACTCTTAATTTTGGTTCAGGTTATAATTTCATGGTCATGAGATCGAGCCTGAACCTGCTCAAGATTCTCTCTCTCCCTCTTCCCTCTGCCCCTCCCCTCCCTCATGTGCATGCTCTCTCTTTGTCTCTCAAAAACAAAAATGGGGGCGCCTGGGTGGCACAGCGGTTAAGTGTCTGCCTTCGGCTCAGGGCGTGATCCCGGCGTTGTGGGATCGAGCCCCACATCGGGCTCTTCCACTGGGAGGAGCTTCTTCCTTGCCTGCTTCTTCCTCTCCCACTCCCCCTGCTTGTGTTCCCTCTCTCGCTGGCTGTCTCTATCTCTGTCAAATAAATAAATAAAATCTTTTAAAAAAATGGTTTATTTTAATGTATAAAAGCTGTCAAATTTACCTTTCATGGTTAGAAATAATAGGGTCCAGATTACCCTGGAAGATATGCTACTATTGCCACCTTGGGTAACAACAGAAGGATGCAATGGATTGTCTGGATTTCAAAGTCCTTTTTTTTTTTTTTTTTAAATTCCAGTTCTGCCAAACTTTAGGAGTATGACTTTATGAAAGCTCTTTATTGACCTAAGCCTCAGTCTTCTCATCTGGACAGTGGGGATAATAATAAAATAATGTAGTACCTTTCTTCTAGGACTGTTTTGAAGATTAAGTGACATGCATGTTTAGGGTCCTTGGGAGGGGTGTGGCATTGAGTAGGTACTGAATAACGTAGTACACCTGCTATTATTACTCATATCATTGCTATCATTGCAACTACGTCTGCAATTTTTATTGTTACAAATATCACTACTGTTCTTACCTTTGCCGTCACTGCCATTAATGACCCCTTCCCACTCCCTAAGTATATTCTGCTTTGTTTTTAAGGGAATTAATTAGCGTTAGGGGATATGGTAGACTGAATAATGACCCCCAAAGATATCTTCATCCTAATTCCTGAAATTTGCAGGTGTGATTTAGTGAAGGATCTTAAAGTAGGAGGATTTTTCTAGATTAACTAGGTGGACCTAAATATAATCACAAGTGCACTTAGAAGAACAAGGCAGAGTGATACAGACACAGAAGAGGAGAAGGCGATGTGATCAGGGAGGCAGAAATTGGAGCCAAGGAATGCCAGTAGCCACCAGAAGCTGGAAGAGGCTAAGAGTGGTCCTGCCCTGTGCTTGCTTCGGCAGTACGTATACTACAACTGGAACGGTACAGAGAAGATTAGCATGACCCCTGCAGGAGGAGGACATGCAAATTCATAAAGCATTCCATATTTTATAAAAGAATGGATCCTTCCCTGCCAGAGGAAACAGCCCTGCTGCTGCCTTGACTTTAGCTCAGTGAAACTCACTTTGACTTGCTGGCCTCTGGAATGGTGAGAAAATAAATTTGTGTTGTTTTAGCCACCAACATTGTGGTAATTTGTTATGGTGGCCTTAGGAAACTAAGACAAAGGATAAAAATTATAATTTTGGAGAGTTAAATTATAGTTCCCCCACACTTCAAGCATTCTAATTACATTATTTACCAGAGTGTGTTGGAATATGTTCCATCAGTAGAAATGCTTCTTATCTGAAATGTCACGCGGCAGCTCTACGTATGAGGAAGATAACCATGGAGCTTCTCTTGATCCAGAGGCTGCCACAGCATCCCCTCCACATACCCCAAGGTGGCCTGAGACACCCCAGGCTCATGGTGTTCCAAGCAGCACGTTGTAATAAATGATGGTTTAAATGGAAAGTAATTAGAATGTTTCATAATCTCATGTATAGTCCTTAAGGAAAGCCAAGAAAGGAGGTGCATTTGGGGGTGTTAGATTAAAATAAGAGGCTGACAGTGACCTCAGTGGGTGTAAAAGTGAAAAAGTCCGTGAAAAACACAAATATAGGTAATTACAATACAGTATAATAAGTACTAAAATTGGGGTAAGCACACCTCTCTGAGTGTTTATAGAAGAAGGAAGACCAGAGCAGCTGATCGTTTGTAGTATATTTTTTTATTTCTATTTTTTTCTTTAAAATTTTTCTTTAAAATTTTCTTTTATTTAATTATTTGAGAGAGAGGATGAGTGGGAGCAGGGAGCCTGATGCAAGGCTCAATCCCAGGACCCTGGGATCATGACCTGAGCCGAAGGCAGACGCCTAACAAACTGAGCCACCCAGGTGCACCCAATTTCATAGTATTTTATATAGAGGTTATTTAACACTGGTGACGGTGAGCATATACCCAGTGACCCCAAACCCTCTCGTTCACTGGCCTCCTCTCTGTAGTTCAACTCAAATTAAAAGATTGTTTTACCTAAATTAAAAAGATGCCCAGAGGTAACCAGTGGCTCAGAAAATTAGAATACATACAGTCAAGCCATTTTCTACTTAAACTTACAAAAATCCAAAGGTCAGACTAGAACCAACCTGTTAGAACAGCAAGTTCATATAGCCAATCTCATTCTGACATTTGGGCAACCCTAGTATCACCATCTTAACAGCTAATGATATATGCTGCTAATAACCCAAAGACTGATGTCACACATGAATACTCTGGAGAGCAATATATAGCCTCATTTTCAATTGTTATAGGACAAGAAAGCAGTTTTAAAAGCTATTTTTGCCTTGCAATGGTATAAATTTTTTATTATTATATCATGTGACTATTTCCCCACCATGACCAGTCATCCATATATAGTTAGTGATTTACTACATGCAAAGAGGAAAGGAGATATGATTATTCATTATTTTTTTTTAAAGGCCTAGATTAAGACCTCCAACCTGCTTCGATACATCCCTTATTAACACTGCTTTGAAGCGAGAACAAAAAAGGTCTACTTTGAAGTGACTGGTTTAAAAAGTCTCAGTGTTCTAAATTAAAACATTATTTTGTAGTCTGATCTGTCTCCATAAATCTCTCAGTATGAAAATTCCTAAGATCGAATTCTTCCTCCTCTTAAGAAAAAAACAGCCTTTAAAGAAGTTTCCAATGAAATATCAAGGAGGATAGTATATGCTTATTGACTGGATAAACCATTATCAGATAACTAAAAAATTGATGATTTAATAATAAATAATAATACAGAGTTAAGAATAGAGCATTTTATTAAATATATACCCCAAGGTATGTGCTATTGCAAAGAAAAAAAAAAAAGATGTAGTTCTCAAGATACATCTGGTAAAATATTCTTACACTGTTGCAAATAGGAATAATCACACTTTCCTATTTTGGCAAATAGGCCAGATGCATTGTTTTGAAAACTGATTAAAACAGCAGTTTATTTACATGGGTGTCTTGTTACAATATGCCCTTGCATTATTGAGATACAACTTAGGTTCAACACATTTTACATATTCTATTTTATAAATTTTGACAAATATATATTCATTGTCAGCACACACCCTATCAAGATATGGAATGTTCCTTCATCCCATAGTGTCTCCTCAGGCCATATTCAGTCACTACCAGTCCCTCATTCTCCCCCAGTACCAAAGGCAATTTGATTTGTATGACCACAGATTTGTTTTACCTGAGTCAGACTTTCATGCAAGTAGAATCATTTGTGTTAGTTTTTTTTTTATAGTACAACAAATGTTTTTGACATTTATCTGTGTTGTTACATTTATTGATAATTGATTCATTTTTATTACCGATGGTAATTAATAGTATACAGTATTCTATAGTATAGATGTACCACAGTTTGTCCATTCTGTCAATGGACTTTATTTTTTTTTTTAACATAGTTTAATCACTAAGTAGGAAGTTACTAAATCTGTGGAGCTAGTGGTGGCAGATACTAGTCTGGTCGGAGTTCAGAACAATTTGATATGTATTTCTGATTGTAAAAGTAAAAAAGAAAGCATAGGAAGCTCACACACGGACTAGACAGCTTAAGGATGGATGTAAAGGTCCATTGTACACTGGTATAAATAAGAAAATAATATTTATGATCTACTATCCATAATTTAAACAGGTTATTAATATGAACTTGACTAGCATCCTTATTTATGACCATTACAACCAGGATCGGTGCTAATTTAAGCATTCCTTTTCATTTGAATTCATAGTGATGTATTCGATGTACTGTAATTTTCGTTTCAGAAATGCTTTATTTAGTCTCATTTGCTTCTAAGAGGCAGAAGCCTACTCAGGTCAGATTAATTAAAAGAGGGTTTTGAAAAAGGATGTGTGTGGAAAGATAGTGAGTACAGAAATCTCTGGAAAATCTAAACAACCAGAAGGAGCTCCCTGAAACTAGGCAGAACTTGAGCTTCATAAACTTCGGCAGAAGAATTTAGTGATTTTTTTCTCTAAATCTCTTAGTGATTATTATGAGTTTGCTATATCCATATAGCTATTTATTCCTGGTTACCTACTGAAAAATAAACCATGATTAGCCCATTTTGGGACTGTGTCTTTTGCACCAGGGTCCATCATAAGCCACTAGCTAGTTTAGGAATATTTATTCTTCGATCAGGTGCCCATGTGGTGGAGGTCTTGTGTTAGAGGACAGAGCCGCTTGGCACCAGCCTACTTCTGATGGGACAGATTCATTTAGAAGGGATTAAGCACCAAAAGATACCATGAGAATAAAAAGTCGAAGACAGTAAGTTGAGTTTTGCATTTTGTATCAGGTGCATTTTCCAATAGTTTGATTGAATATTGAGCGGTATTTATTAAGTCCTACTTACATGGGAATTGAGTATTTAAAGGATTGGATGAGGAAAATGGTGAAGATAGTAGTGAGGTAGAGATCATAAAGGCTAATCAAAAATAATACAGGGAGGGGAACACTGGAGGAGTAACGTCTGTGGAATTAACCAGCAATTAGGACTATGGTAGAAGTTGAAGGGATAGAAAAAAGTAGGTAGTCATAATGAAAGAAAAGTCAACAAGCAAGAGTTACACAGAAACAAAGGAGCCAGGGAAGGTCCACAGCATCAAGAATGCACTCATAGGACTATTTAGTCTTCTTTTCTGAATATGATCCGCTTTTACTTCTCTCATTCTTTTGAGAAACATTCCTGTGTGAGCCTCTTGGGACCAATGTATGTGAAACGGTACCCATACTGGCTCCAGGGTGACTAGAGCAGTACAAGAGAAAGTTCCTACC
Organism: Ursus americanus; assembly: GCF_024610735.1. Lineage (NCBI taxonomy): Eukaryota > Metazoa > Chordata > Mammalia > Carnivora > Ursidae > Ursus > Ursus americanus. The sequence goes on along the minus strand of NC_142160.1, from coordinate 14,939,717 downwards.
TACCCTGGAGGACCAGGCAAGACCTGAGTGACAGCTATGTCCCAGAGAGACTTAGGGGCAAGTCATGTATGACATGCAAGAAGTCTAAACATCTGAAGCCTTCCTAAAGGCATAGTTCAAGTTCACATAGTGAAACTTAGGCTTTCAGGCTGGTGTCGTGGGGGACCAAGAATTACTCTGTGGTCACTTACTTCTGCTTAGCTTTGTAAGGAGGTCGAATATGCTATCCCTACTGAAATCTAGATCTCTTCTATTTCTGCTTCTGCAATCTACCCATTTGGTTGAACCAAATTACGTACTCATATCACCCAGGATCTTGAAGGAGAGGCCCTTAGAAACAGGAAATACAAAGAGGAAAAAATTAGAAATAGCTGCCTATGTTCATTCATAACCTTCGTTGCAAGGTAGAGGATGCCTATAGAGTGAATGTTCTTCCTTGGCATAGAAGAGGGTGGTGCAAACATAGTATTAGTTAACTCATGGTAGAAAATGGTTGGACAATTCCTGGTTCATTGAAGTCAGTGTCGTATTCACAAAGAAAGGTGATGGGTCAAGTTTGGTGTTAAAGCACCGTCTGAATTAGCAGCATACGTACCCTTATAGTACCAGCTAGAGACCATTTTTTATTTCCCAATGAACAATTCCCAATTGTTACCTCTCCTGTGCATGTCATTCCTCTTATGGCTCTTTTTCTATAAGTAGGAATCTGTCAACCCTGGTCCATTTCTCCCCCCTTCACAAAAGTGAAGCTTCATTCCTATTTGTCTATTTATGACGAAAACTGACTCTTTATAACTGGGGACCTGATTTGTATTGGTTCAAGTGCTTCATCTTGCTCAGTGTATTTTCACTAAAATACGAGAATAAGGATGAGTTTGATCTTCTTTTATGCCAAAAGTAAATGATTTCTAAACATTTTTAACATTCTTACCACCTCCACTTTCCTTGTTTCTAAAGGTAAGATAAAATTATTGTTGTAATAAATTCTTCTACAGAAGCATATTTTCCTTAAAGGCATTTTTCTCCTGTAATACTGTGATAGGCATTTATTCATGAACTAAAAGAATGAACTTTTTTTTTTTTTTTTTTACTATTTACAACATTACAAACATATGCCAAACACTGCATACATTGAATATGCCTGCCTCTAAGAAACTTATGGGTAAGTAAGCAGCACAAATGTGCAGAGTTCACACTCTCACAGAGAGTACATTTTTCTCCAGAGAAATTGAATTGAGATGTACTCATAAAAATAAGCACAACTGATTCTGCATACAGCTGATATTAACAGAATAAAATGGTGATTTCAAGTCAGTAGGGTTTTTTTTTTTGACAAGTTGTATAATCAAATTTTTATAGATGAGATAACTGATAAAAGTAATAACTGAAGATACTTTGTTTTCAACCATCCATCACTAAAAGTAAAGCTAAAACAAAATCATGTCTCAGTATTTTTATTTTTAAACCATTAGTTCACTAATGAGACTATAATTCACAGAATATAGAATTTTGTTTCTTTTGCCACCCTATGCCTCTGAGCAGGATTCCAGTGTGTTAAAAAGTCAGCTTATTTCGTAGTCCTGACCAATTATTCTATGTAGAACATATTTTTCATGAAGAAGTTTGCTAGTGTTTTTAACTTTGTTGATCCAAGTATAATGCTATTATCCTATGTTTATAAAATTGTACAAAAGATACTATGAAGAATGTTTCTATTCTAAGAAAAATTGAACCACTAAACCAATTTGTAAGTCTTTTCATCCATCTGTTTTCTGTATTTAACTAAACAAACATTATCACTTTATTTTAAAGATATATTGAAGCTGTTTTGTAATTCACTATCTTAAACACCATACAGTTATTTAGTTTCAAGATAGGTTTTTTTCCCTTACAAATCTTTGTGAGTAGCACTGAGGAATAGAGACCAAAATTAGAAGAAATAAAATATATCCTATTATATTTCTTTTCCCAAAATTAATTATGCACAGACTTGATATGAATCGTTAATATATTTGATATCAAAGTATCACTAGTGAGCAGCAAACATTTTTTTAAAACCTCAAATTGCTTGATGAATAATAACTGTTTTTTATATGCAGGATAGTCTAGCCTAAAAGCTAACTGGAGGCAAAATCTTCTCTACCATCTTCGTATTCTTCTCTAGTGCCTGAGACCTCTTCCCCCATGCGACTGGTTTCTTTTGCCATTTAAGATCATTTCACGGAAGACAGAAACTTCCCGGCATGTGGAAGCAGACGGTTAATGAAATAAGGAAAGTTATGCCCTTGTTAAACATAGATTATTTTCCCCATCTATCTGTCACCTGACAGGGAAGCAGCTACTTCTCTATGAGCTCATTGTGCATGTTGCTCTCAAAATAGTTCTCGCATTCATGAAATGATTTCCCTATTTATCCACCCAATATATCATAAGATCATTAGCATTACTTATTGTATCTTGTTAGCAGTTAGCAAAGTACCTGCTATCTGACAAGCATTCTACAAATTTATTAAAGTGAGTGGACTTGTTCGCTGTTTCTAGGTTTTTTGTTTTGTTTTGTTTTTCATTTTTTTTCCTGATTGTTAAAATCCCAGTTGATTCTGGACTCAGCTCAAAATGATCCTTTTCCATGGCAACTTTATTAACTATTCAGAGCTCTTTCTTTCTTCTGTGCCATCCGCTGTATACTCTATTCTCTTACGGCTCTTAAAACTACCTGTTGTGATGATTTGTTTGCATGCCCATCTCTTCTAACGGACGCTGAGATCCTTGAGGAAAGAGTGTTCCTCTTCCTCCCTTTTTCCCATCTCTAGAATAAGGGGGGTAGGCTCTGACTTAATACACTATTCAGTTTATCATTCAGTGTTTGACAACTATTTCTTGAGCATTGCTGTCTGCTGCCCATGGTTCTAGGCACTGTGAATTCAGTGATGAACAAAGCATATAAACCCCTTGCCCTCATGGACCTTACATTCTTGAGCAGAAGTCCGATAATAAGCAAAGAAATAGGCAATGTAATATCACATGGTAATAAGAGGAAAATAGAGATAAAGGGGTGGAGGTATTTTAAGTGCAGTGCTCATGGAAGGCCTCTCGGATCTAGTGACAATTGATTAGTGATTTGAGTGTACTAAGAAATCAGGCTTTGAGAACATCTATTGATAGAGCATTCCAGTTTGTTGCAGCAGTAAGCAGAGCTCAGAGGAAGCAGTGTGCTCTGTGTGGTTTTGAAGACCAGTGTATCTGGAATGGAGGAAATGAGTAGAGGTCAGAGAAGGAAACTGGGGCCAGATCTTCTAGAACATGGCATGGAATTTGGATTTTAAAATGTTCAGAATAAATGAAGAAGGGAACAGACAGTGTATTCACATGAGTTTGTGACTATTACATAATGCAGCTATTTTTCAAATGTACTAGATTTAATATTTTCTAATAAACATTGACCTCATTAAGGCAGTTATTTTGGAATGTGGGGAAATATTTCAATAATGTTCTTACTGCTCAAGACATTTTGGAAAGTATCTCTTATGCTAATGCCTTCAAGATCCCATGGTGCATATTTTGAATATCTCAGATTGATGGAAAAAATCATGATTTTAAATTGGATTTGGTTTTTGGAAACAGACATTTGCCATTGAGAGCCAAATTTAGTGAGTAAAGTGGATAAAAATTCAAGGAACATAGCTTTGACTCCAAAGAAAAGTAGTTCTTTAATGTAGTGAGGCTAAATGTGAGTGTCTTTTAAACTGGCTCAAAAACACATTTCAAAAGAAAATGCCCACATATATATATATAGAGAGAGAGAGAGAGAGAGTCACATTGCTGCTTTGAAGGTAAGCTCATACTCTGTAAAATCTATGGTGCATTTAGTAAAGCAAAATTTGACATTTTAATTTCAAAAATTACAATTCCCATTGTCAGTAACTCCTTTAAAAACTGTATTAGTAGGTGTGTATGATGCACTGAGAGACAGTATTGTTGTTGTTATCCTGTACTTTTTAATAGAGAAACATAACTGTTTAAATCAACCGTTATCACACAGAGAAAAGAACATGGGCACATATGATTTTCCCCCTCCATCTTTGGCCTAACCTTAAGTGTGAAAAGTGCAGTTTTACTTTGGACTTAATGTATTTTAGGACTTAAATTATTAATGGACATTTTGCTGTGTTTTTGAAACGTTTATAGAAGATCAAAGGAAAATAGAATTGGATCATGGGGAGCACTTGAATGAACAAATTGTCTTTCAGATTTCTTCTTCTCATTGGAGAAGTCATAGTTCCTCATTTTCTAAATAAGAGCTGATTCTTTCTTCTCTAAGTCATTTGTCTCATTATGAACTTGACTTTAAAAGCAGGGATCATGTCGAAATTAAGAAAGAAAATAAATGAATGAAAAAGAAAAAAAAGAAAAGAGGCAAACCAAGAAACAGACTCTTACCTATGAAGAACACATTGACGGTTACCAGAGGGGAGTGGGCGGGGATGGGAGAAATAGGCGATGGGGATGAAGGAGTGCACCTGCTGTGATGAGCACTGGGTGTTATACGGAAGTGTTGAATCACTGTATTGTACACCTGAAACTAATATTACACTGTATGATGAATAACTGGAATTTAAATTAAAAACTTTAAAAAATGAAAGAAAAACAAAGATTAAAAAAATAAATAAAAGCAGGAATGAAGTTCTCCATCCAGCATTAACTTTGCTGACAATGTGAATTGCCAGAAACAGCAAGCAGCTAAGGAAAGAATACTAAAATAACTCCCATTGTGTGAAAACAGAGTCTTCATTATCACTCTAAATGGCAATTCCTGTGTTGACGATACTTTTATATTATGAACAAATGGTCTTTAAAATTGCTTCTTGCTACTTAATACAAGTGACTCAAGACAGAGAAAAAGTTTATATTTTAATTTTATTTTATTTTAAACAGTCAAAACACAAACAAAAATTTATCCGTCCCTAGGTGAGCCAATTTGGCCCTCAGTCTCTAAATTCCAGCAAGTTCTTGATCATCAGGAATATGGATATTCTAGATTATCTAACAAACTAAGGCTGTATCAAAACAAAACTCAATCTTATAGGACTAGCGGAGATTTTTTTTTTAATAAAATGAGTGTTTGCACTACCATCTCTCTGAGCTTTCCTATAGAAATTTCTAATATTTCTGTACTTAGTTAATTATAAGGGGTGTTTTCCTACCATATATAAATATACTAGTCATTTTTAATAGGTTGTTTGCTTTTACAAGTCTATAAATAACTATCTGAGAGTTTCCTTTTAGCTCTACTTTTTGATATAGTAAAGGTCAATACTTTCAGATTTTCATATATATGAGATCTTAGCAAGGATGTATTTATATATCCTTGGTCGGATTATGAAGTAATTAGCATTGCCCTTATGCCATTCTCTTCCTGGATGCACACATAAAATTTAACTGCACTGACATGCTCATTGGCTCTAGAGGAATGAATGTTATAAGAGTTTTTAATCTTTACTATAGGGCATGTTACTAAGTGTGATCTTGGCAATCACTGAATAATTTGACATATTTGGAAGTAGAAGCTAATTGCACATATGAATCTAAGCCAACGCAATCATATTCGTATTTTTAAAATACTTCACATATAACCTGCCACATTGAAAATTCTGCATCTTGCATTAAAACCCTGCCTTAGAAAATCAGTATTCATTTCAGTTCTACATTAGAACAAGCAATAGTTATAGTATCTTAAACTAGTAGTCCACAGTAATATGAATATCATCTATCTGTCTATCTGTGCGTCCATCTGTCTCATTTATCCATCTACATTTTCATCTCTGCATTTAATAGACATTTATTGTGGAGACACTATATCTGGTGCTAGGGATACAAAAGTAAACATCATTTTATTTTTGACAGAGAGAAGCTTGTAGGCAGGTCAGGGAGACATATGTAAAAAAAAAATGTACAAAAGTAACATTTGAACGTAGTTCTGTGGTAGCAGAAGAAAGAGTGACTAACTCCCTAGAAAAATGAGGAAACATTTCACAAAGGACATGGCATTTGAGCTGGTTCTTTAAGTGTGAGTAGGAGTTTTCCAGGGCATTCTTGGAATGTAAAGGAGAGAAGAGTCGTCAAAGAGCATGGCCAAATTCTAGAGAAAAGGCTAGAGTGTTTGCAGTGCATGGGGAGTGCATGGGAAAATGGAGTACAATCTAGGCAGGGGGTAAGAGCAATGCTGTAAAGGGCCTTATGTGACAGGCTAATCCTGACCATGAGAATAAAAGTCAGTTACCATTTAATGAGCTTCCAGAAGTAAAACAAATTATACATATTATTTGTCGTTTCCAAAATAATCCTGCAAGATAATTATAAATATCCCCAGTATACAACGGAGGAAAATGCGACTCGGAGAATATAAAGTACAATGCCAAAGATCATAAAGCTAGTCAGGAAAAAAGCCAAGAGTCAAACCTAGTACTGTATGATTCCAGAGTCTTTATTTTTAGAATATTCTGATCCCCATGGGTCCTGTAGGAAATGGGAAGTTACAGGAGGAAATGAAGAGTCGATTATGTTCTGTTGTGTAAATGATAGTAATACGATATGAAAGAAATCAATGAGCAGGCTCCTGCAATAATTCAGAGATCTCATGATGAATTAGTGAAGAGGTAAAGAATATGGTGAGACGTTTTTGAGGAGAATTATTGGGATTTTATGACTGGTGATAGCAGGGGAGTGAAAGGAAGCCAGGGATACCTCTAAGGTTTTTAGCTTAGGCCATGGGTTGCACACCATATCACTTGCTGTTCGAAGCCCACCCAGGCCTATTCCTTTGGCGCTCACCTGCGCACCCTGAAGTTACCTCCTGACACTCCTGCAAATCTGTGTCCTTTGTCCGAATGCAGGAAGGAAGAGGTTTCTTACTTGGAGGGAAAGTCGAAAGTGCCAGAGCCTTCTCAAGAAGTAGCTCTTACCCAATGTGACAAGCATTTGGTGACTAACTATCCCAGTTTCTTCATGCCTCATTTCAGGTATATCCCTGGCATGTGACGTGCTGGATCCCAGAATTTCCCAGGGAGACTGAGCTCTGGGTCCCCACAGTCGTAACCAACTTGGTAACAAACCCCTCAATCGCTTTCTTTTCTTCCCTAACTTGCCCGCTCCGCTCCCCTGCTGGTATTTCTTAGCATGGTCTCCCAGACAAACTGCTTGCACTTGAATCTTTGTTCCAGTCTCTGCTTCTGAGAGATCCCAACTAAGACACATGGCAAGGTCTGAAAGGAGTGGGAAAGACACCTCTGAGGGACGAGAACCTGAAATAGAGGACAGTAAGGAGATCAAAAGAAGCTGGGTTTGGCTGGGAAGCTGGGCACAAAGGGGATACTCAGGATCAGAGAGGAAAAAGCCCTTTCCTCTGGGACAGAAAAGGAAGGAGGGGGCAAAGGAAGGTGCTCTGGTTAGCTGGAAATGTAAATGGAGCCCACATCTGTGGATTTTCTTTTCTCTGTGAAAAAGAAGAAATGTTTATCTGCCCAGTATGAAAGGGCCGGAGACTAGCTGGGCTAATGGAGAAACTTGAGTGGAGTCTTATTTTGGAGGCCAAACTGGTAACAGGAGGGTTGGCAAATGATACATGAATCATCTGTCTTCCTGTCTTCCTTTCAGTGACATTGCCTTCATCATCCAACCCTTCTACATAATTTCTAACTGTGACTATTATACTCTTTAATTTCCAGGATCTCTTTTTAACAATTTAGTCAAATGTAATTTAATTTAATTTTCTCTGAGGTGATTTCTTTTTTCCTGGAGAATCCATCTGTCTCCTGCCTAGGGAACCATACTGACACTGACTTAGTGTGTAGAATTTCCCTTAATCTTCTTGCTTTTTGTATAGTACCGCATCCTTGGCCACTTCTGTGCCTGGAGTGCCAGTGTTCAGAACCTTTTGGTTCGTTTTCAACATGGATAGTTATACCCTTGACCTCCAAAGTAGGCTGGGGATGAATAGTTCTCCAATTCCATAAGATGGAAAGTGAGGACCTGAAGGGTTAATTAGTGATGTTACGGACATTATTACAATCTTCACTTTCAGTCAGTGGTCTTCCCCTTTCCTCTATCGGTGATGCTACTAGTTCCTGAATAATTTTTAGGGGCACAATGACCTCCATCTTGCCAGTACACACATACCTGCCTTCACACACTAAGCTGAAATAATTATTTTTCTCTCCCTTGACTTTTCCATTTGATCTTCTCTTTTCAACATTATATATTACAGTTAAATGTATTTTCTACTTTAAATTTCCTATTTTCTCTTGATATTCAGGTGATTTTCAAAACAACAAGATAAAAAAAACGTAGCTATAATGTCATTGTCTTAATAATTTTATCCACTGTCAATGCCAAGCAGAGAATATAAACATCACTGCAGATAAACTATATATACTATCCTCAAACAGGGTTGATGTGATGGATGGAGAATTTTGGCATTAATGAGGGAAATCTTTCAAGTTTTAATTTCAAAGAGATATACTCGATGTGAGAACCATTCTGGGGTACTGGTAGAGGGAGGAAACGAATATCATGGCATATTTAGAACTGTGTACAGAGACTGGCATAAAGAAGTTATAGTATTTTAGGTACAGGTTTCTCTATTTATGGTGTTTCTTTTTGTCTGGCCCAGTATTTAAAATTCCTTGGATGTTTTTTGTTCTGGTGCATTGGGAGCCCCAGCATAGTAGAGGTGACATCCAGCATTTTCCTTAACACCCATTACTTGCCAGGGCGCCTGGGTGGCTTAGTCATTAAGCATCTGCCTTCGGCTCAGGGCTTGATCCTGGCGTTCTGGGATCAAGCCCCGCATCAGGCTCCTCTGCTGGGAGCCTGCTTCTTCCTCTCCCACTCCTCCTGCTTGTGTTCCCTCTCTCTCTGCCTCTCTCTCTCTCTCTGTCAAATAAATAAATAAAATCTTTAAAAAAAAAAACAGAAAAAACACCCATTATTTGTTGGGTCGCTGAGTTCACGCTTTTATTAATTTCTGTCCATATGAAATTTACACCTAAACCTGTTTTTCATTGAATTTAAAGATTGCTTGTTCTATGTGCTAACCTAAACTAAAAGATAGAGAATTTTTCTTTCTCAAGGTCTGTTGTTTTCTTTAAAAACATGGACACATACACACACACACACAACAACAACAAAACTATGAAACAACTGCCAAAAATAAAGATAACATTATCTTTCAAATGCACATATTAAGATTTGGTATTTGGTTAAATCAATTAAGAAGAGCCAGATACTGAATATTCAAAATTATCTAATATGCTTGTACAATGCATATGTTTTGGCTCATAAAGTTATAAAAAGCTTTTTTTTTACAAGATTATCACATACTATAATAATGTAATTACATGTATTTACACTAATTATGCACTTATATGTAATTATGCTAATTATGTAAGTACATGACATTTGATAAAATATTACTTTGAAATTCACTCCATAAAAGCAGAATGAACTGGATGGTAGAACTATGTGCCAATAATGAAGGAAGGAAAATGAAAGGTCTTAAATAAATGATCTCTACACTCTATTTTTGTTCGAAAATCCTCTAATTCTAAAATTTTAACAATACAGCAGAGAGCCATTGGCACCACATTTGAAATTTAGGTACTTATTTTTGATTTAGGAAGATTTCCTTTTTTTCCTACACAGTTTCTGGATGGAGATTTCATGAAAGCAATGATCGTGATTAATTACTCTAAGCAAACTTAAATACAAATATAAGTGAGAGAGTAAACCAGTCCTTAGTCTAACCCAGTAGCAATGACCAGGCTGCTAAAATTCAACATCTGAAAAGAGAAGAAGGATAGCCTCCCCCACATCAGTCTTCCTGTGGCAACCAGTCCACTCATGTGCTCTAACTGTACCCCAGAGGGAGGGATGGGCAGGATATAAGCAATTTGGGTTGAGTCTCAAGCGGCCAACATTCCCCATGGTGGAATAACATATATGTTGTCCAAGCTTCTGAATAATATCCCTACCATCCATTTTCAAAATTAGGAGATTAAAATGGTGATAAGGACGAGATAAGGCTTTGATTCTATTGTGGGCAGCTCAGGGTATTCAGGCCTCCATCTGCTCCCAGAACAGCTCTTCTCTAAGGATTCAGACCATGAAGAAGCTTCATCAGAAATCACATTCAGAGTTGGGTCCACTCAGGGTAGGGAGCAACGTCTAGGCCCATCAGCCTGGAGTCTAATTTCATTTTACTTGACAAATCATTAATAAATGAACTATGTGAAAAGTGTAAGCTTAGACCTTTCAGGATAATACTGACAAAAGAGAAAAAAAATTACAACTACAATTATAAGACTAAATACGTCACTTCAATCAAGAAACATCAGGGTTAGTAAAACCAAGTTACTAAAAACCAAAGTTTTTTAAACTTTTTTGTTTGTCTTCCTGCATCATCTGAACAATGCAACACTTGACCATTTGTCAAAGTTTATCTGTGCTGCAGTCATGTCCAGGCTAATACAGAATCTCGTGTGTGGGGTAGGTTCCTACTGCTCCTTGAACAGGTTTACTATAATTATTATTTTTGTTTTTATTGTTGTTATTATTAGAATACACATCTTTTAAATTTGTGAACTTGTTCTAGAGCTAAGAAAAGTATGATGCTTTACACTAATTGTATCAAAGGCAAGGCATTTATGTTTTAGACAAAGGCACGCGTGGGGGATAGCAGACTGGTGAAGATGATAAATTTTGTGAAAGCACCTTGATTACTGCATAAGGCATTCAAATACCTAGTTGTTGGCATTTGAATCTGTCGACCTCCTTTTAAACTTTATTTATTGAATCCCCAAAATTGAACCAAAAATGGTGGCTTGGATCCTTGTCTCCCTGAGAAAAGTTTGGTGGGGTTATATACATTTTATATTTTTCACTTTAAGCTTTAAGGAAAGATATGGAAACTGATTTACACCTGAATATAAGCAAGCGTTAAAAATAGCAGCATCAATGTGTGTTTAATCAGTATGTTTAAGAACTATTCTAATATCTGTTCATCAGATATTTGGAACAGCAGTTTGATAATCAAAATGCTAATCTGCTCAGACCATTTGTAATCTGGCTGTGCTTGTGATAAATAAATCTTGAGGGCTAATATGTATCCCTTATGTTGCTGTTATTTGGATAGAAAGAAAAGAGCCTCTAAATTCTCTTATGAAACCAAAGAACCCATCTCCTCCTTGTTTGTATTCCTTTCTCATAAATCCTACCAAACAGATGTGTACACTTGTTGTCAGCTGTATTTGTCACTGTACAGGCTGTCTCTTGCCAGCTTGTCAGCATGTTGTTAGGCATGATTCATTGTGTGCTGTCGGTCCTGTAGTTTCTTTACAAAGAAGCAAATCTGACTTCCGGGCCTGAATAAAAAAGTCATCAGGGTAGTAATCAGTGATGTACAGAACTTATCTAGTCCAATAGAGCCTGACGCCTCCTAGCTCACCTTTTGGTGAGTCAGTGCCCCAGGCTTGAACAATATTGAATAAAAAGGAAAAAAAAAGTAGGTATTGAAGTATTTCTCAGATTAAAAAGTAAAATAAATACATTGATATTCAGGGTACTCTCTAATAAAATGGTTAGACTTTTTAAATGTCCTTTATTATAATAGAATTGAATCTCCTGGGGCTATCAGAATGCTGAACTATTGCCCAATTACCACTTCATAAAACTGCCCATAGAAGATGATACATAGGACTGGAATAAATTGAGATTTCAAACTTTGTGTCACTCGTAAATCTAGCTCAAGCCAAACTCATCAACGTAATTTCGTTCAGCTAATGAGGATGATTTATACCAGAACAAAATCATGTTGGCTCCAGAGGTGGTGACAAAAGATGGGGCAGAAAGACACTGGGGGGCAAAGATATAAAGCACATCTAAATCTCATCAATGCAGAAATGGTCGGTCTCATTATGGACTTTTACACAGAGTAACCATTTGGTTAGAAATGTTCGATTATTCACTCAAGAGTTTTTTTTTTTTTTCTTTCTTTCTTATTCTCTATAGCATCTAAAACACTGTACTAATAAAGTATTTTTAAATATAGGGCAGTGTGACAGAAGATTGTTTCTTCTTCCTGCCATTTTAGCTGCAAGTGAGGCATCAGTGATCAATCATAGGAAGCTGACATTTGTTGTCTTGCTAATTTAGAAGAGACGATTACTCTAAAAATGTATAAATAAAACTAAGTTATGATGAAGAACTGCCACCCGTAATAATACCTTTTATGTACACTGTATGTGTATACTCACACGTCCTTCAGCTTTATTCATAAATCTTTATCTTGTGCTAATTTCTAAATAATTATTTTTGACTTATTTTGTTCTGGACATTATTCTAGGTATTGAAGATATGGTAAAAAATGACATAGACATTACATGGTTCCTTCCCTCAAAAAAACTTACATACTAATACGGGGAACATTTATATAATATTTATTATTTGACATAATTTCTTCATTTTCTATTTTTTTTTGCAAGGTGTATTGTATATAATATGGATATGTATCAGGTTACTTCTAGTTTAAATAGGCTTATTGTATTGGAGACCCAGAGTGGTCATTTGCCCCATGGCACTTAAGACATTTCGTACGTACATACATGTACATATGTATTCATGTCCTATAACTGTCCAATGGAAGACAGCGTATGAAATGAGTTTCTAAAATAAATCAACGCTGTTTAAGATTTCAGGTTGTCCTTCTTTCCATCAGCGTCTTATAACCAGTGTTACCTCCATATTTTGATTGTAGGGACATCAACTCTACAGATAAGTACAAATTTTCTTTTTATTTTATAAATATGCCTATGATGGCAGAAAGACATTTTTGAGTCTGACAAAGGCTGTATGACAAGACTATTTAATCTTTTATGACAACCAGCTCTTTTACTGAACTTTGTCCTGACATTTAATTCCTGACTCTGAACTGAAATCCTTCAGTATCTTCTGAGCTGTTCTCTTATTTCCCTCCAATTCACCACCTAATGTCACCATACTGAGTAGAGTCACAGGCGCTAAGGCTCATTCATCTAGTCCAAAAGAGGCTTGATTTTCTTGGATACAATAATGAATGATGTTGAGGCTTGCCTATAAATACCTACCTCTATTGATGAGTTCTTATCTCTCATAGGAGCCCTTTTTCATCTCCAGACAGGGCTGGTTGCTAAAACTTTCTTCCTTACATTCAGCTAAAATCTGTCATCTTATAGCTTTCCACCCATTTTTTCCCACATCTGTCTATTGAAGCCTCTCAAAATAGGTGTAAACCATTTTTCTCTGATGAATGCCATTGAGAAAGCCAATGTTCTTCTCTTTTGTAGCACTTACCATAATTAGCAACTAACTATGTATGAAATTATTGCCTTAATGTCAACTATGTAAATGAAGTTATATGAATTAGCGATGAATTATATATGAAGTTATTGACTTAATACCCATCTTCTGCAGTTTCTTGTCTTTTCCCCCACTTCATCAGTGTTAGCACAGTGCCTGGTACATAGAGAGGTTTCAATAAATACTTGTTGATGAACATGTGTGAATGATTTAGTATTTTAGAATATTTTGTCCTGTGTCTTTGGTATTATAGGCCCGAAGCCTTCCCTTAAATGAAGATGTGTTTGCAAGTGATTTTTTAAGGGAGCGATCCAGGGAAAAATGGTAAGAGTGAGGGAGGCTGAACATGCGGGTAGGAAGCCAGTTAAGGGGGAGATCTCATACAAGGTTTTCTAGAAGGGGGATCTGCTAAGAGTTGTACATCTGGAAATAAGAGAGCTGTGCATTCATGACCCTGCATGAGTCATTAATCAGCTAAGGACCATCACGCCCAGGGCCCAGCAGAGTTCCAGGTACTCCCAGCCGTCTATGCCTAAGGAGCAAAGGGTAACTTGGCTCTAGTATCTTGAAGCCCTCTGCTGAAGAAATGTCAAAGGTGTTGGGTGTTAAAAGATAAAGCACATAGAAGATGAGGGGTAGGAATGTACAAATAAAGATTTAAAAAAATGGCTCAAGAGGATCTAGGTTGAGTTCAAGTATCATTACAATCTGATCTTAAAAATTCTTTTTCATAGTCTCAACATTCTAGCCTGTGAACAGTTTCACATTAAGTATTCTCACCTCCTATACACCCTCCTCTGAAGGGTCTATAGTTGGTTAGATTTTAATCTTGACCAAAAAGAAGAACAAAAGTAACATGAGTCCTATATTATCTTACAAATTTTAGGCAAAAGTCTGATACTCTGGATCTCAAAAATTGTCTAATTCAAATTCAGTAATATATATATATATATATATATATATATATATATATATATATATATATATATATATATATATTCAAACTTTAGCTTCTTTCTTGAAAATAACGTGAGGCCCACATAGGATTTTGGGATAAAGACTTAAGACTAATACTCAAAGCAAAACTGGGCAGAAACTAAAGACATGGGAATATACTCTAAGAAATTTTATAACCATACCTTGGGGCTTTGGGGGAATAGGACTCAAACCAAAAAAACAAAAAAAGAAAAGGAAAGAAAAAACTGGGAAACAAAGAAATGGTGTGCCAAGCCATTTTAACTCCCATGATTATAAGGTTCACATAAATGACATTTCAATCTACTGATCCCAAGACCTCCTGTAGTAAATTTCAAAATAAATCAAGAAATTGAAACCAAACAACAGAAAACTTGACAGTTCTCACTAATTTACTACTTTGAAAAAAATGTTAAAAATTCCAGGCAGTTCCAAATAAAGAGCTTTTGTTTCTAATACAGTATTTAAGCGATACAGACGAGGCTTCAAGTCTACCTAAAACTTTCTCAATTCCTTCTCTATCATCCTTCAGACTGCAAGGCCAGATTCTTTAAGGGACTAAAGAAGGCCAAGTGATAAGGGGAATGTGGCAGGGGATTTTGAAGTGAAGATAGATGTTAAGGATTTAGAGCTTCTTCACATTCCCAACATCAGATCTGCCTTTCTTGATGTATTTCTGGATTTTAGTCTAGGGGTCTGACTGGGACTTAAAAAAAAGAAAGATGTGAAAAAAAATAATGAAAGTATCTCTCTCAACTTTTCATTCTCCCCGGGGGGGGGGGGATTATTTCAGAATTACTCAGTATTGAAAGTAAAGGTTTCAGAAGAATGACTATTTTACCTTTTCCTTCTCCCTGACATTGTGAGTCTAATAGAGACATATTCTGATCTATGAAAACAAGCAACTACTGATGATTAATGGAAATTTACCCCAGATATGCATATTGAGTGAAGTTCCTTTAAGAGCAATGCATTTTCATGACTCAATTCAGTTTCTCAAAAAATATACAGGAATTGTTCACTAGGAACAATTATTTATTAATTGTCAATTAGTAATAGTACAAAGATGTTTTTGTATGAATTGTATCTTGTAAGAATGTGTATGTAAGTATATATATTTATTGCTTTTTAAAACAAACACTTTCTATTAATTCCTAACTGCCTGCATAGTTGTGAGCATTTTACATATACTAACTCATTTTAATGTATGTATAAAGTATTTAGAAAAGGGGTTAAACAACTGGTTTATGGTCACACATCTAGGAAGTATTGAAAGCTCAACAGCCCCACTGAGAACAAATGGAAAAGCTGGGGGAAATTTTTAAGAAGACTAATGGTATCAAAGAGATTTTCAAGCAATAAGGATTAGAGATTTTTCCAGAACAGAAGGTTATGCTGGGGATCATGGGATGGGGGAACTGTACAACATTGATGAGTTCATGGAGCTAGGAGTCATGAAAGCCGTGACTCAGAAGGCTCAGGTAAATGGCAGTGTTTGCTCTCAATGCATTTGATAGATTTTGAATAGGTGCAGAGCGAGAAAGCTTAGTGGTAAATCTTTGAAAAGCAGAACAAAGGTTAGAGTGCTGGGAAGGCAAGGTCTCTATAACAAAAAAGACCCCACAGTGTGGGAGAAAATATTTGCAATACACATGATGACAAACTATGTATATGCCAAACTGCATATTAAGTTCCAGCCAATCACCAAGTAAATGACAGTACAAAAGTAAAACTTACAAAAAGAGAATATCCAAAGGCAAGTAACAAATTAGATCCACAATTCAATGCTACTGTACTTCACCAGAATGACTAAAGTGGAAGAAAATATTGAGAATTAGAAAGAATAGGGGCTCCTGGGTGGCTCAGTTGGTTAAGCATCCCGGGGTCCTGGGATCAAGCCCCACATTGGGCTTGCTGCTCATTGGGGAGTCTGCTTCTCCCTCTCCCCACTGCTAGTGCATGCTCTCTCTCTCTCTCTCTCTCTCAAGTAAATAAATAAAATCTTTGGGGGAAAAAAACAAGAATTAGCAAGAATATAAAGCCACTGAGACACTCATCTGTTGCTATATGGGGTGTACATTGGTACAACCAAATGGAAAGATGTTGGCATTATCTTCTGAATCTCTTTAAAATGGCTGCATTTATTTTATAAAAACTCATTGATGTATACAGTTAAATTTTGTGCCTTTGTCTGTCTGAATTGTACTTCAATGAAAATTTCAATAAATATAAAATAAGTGTATGGAGAAAAGAGGATGAAAATGTAGAACTGTAAACCTGCTCTTATTATATATTACCTATTCATAAGGCCATTTCTATAGTCCATAATGAATTATTTGACAACACATTTCTTGGGATCCTTAACTATATTTAAAGTATAAATATGAATATAACCTATTGTATTAATACTTTTTAACTTCAGTTATTCACTATTATTGCTAAAAATGTCACTATCATATATGTTGACTTAAATATAAAAGACCTGGCCTTTACTTTTGTTAAAGAGAATTTTAACCAAGATTGAAAATATCTTTTTTTAAAAATCAGCTTTGCGAAGCACAGTAGACCTTTGGCATACATGGCTTTAATATCCATAGTTAAAATCACTAGGAATAATTCCTGAAGGCCGGTGACATATATTGATTTGTAATTTGTTGAGGCACAGATCTGAACCTTCTTGGCCTCACATGTCAGTCACTCAGCTGAGAGTGTGCCTCTCAGTGTGTTCCTTATCTCCTTTAACGTTCTCCAGCTTTGGTAGCACAGGGTGGTTTTTTGAGTATCCAAACACTTACTCTAACAGGTAAATTATTTATAAACCTCTCTCACTGCAGTATCACAGTTTGTAATGATATACTTAGTGAATTAGTTGATTAATGCATATCTTCCTTATTAACTTCCATTAAGACAGCCATAATGTCTTTTATTTTTAATTGGCCACTTTATCATTTAAAATTATTATTTTATCATTATCAGATCGATTATCTTATCATTCTGCCAACAGGATCTCTGGTTCATTGGTTAATGATTAGGTGAATTATATGCTAAAGAGCATTCTCAGATTTGGGTATTCTCAAAGATTTCAGCCTGTAATTATTGAAAAAATAGAGTCAATATTAGATAGTAAAAAAAAAATAAACCTGCTGGTTTGGTAACACGACCATGGTAAAGACCAATTGGCACTAGTCATCCTTTCTTTCTTTGGATTAAGCCCAGATCATATCTGAAGAGTTAAGAAAGGGATCTGGACTAAATTAGAATTCATCTAGTTGTTTAATGTATGTGATATGTTTACACTGTTTTTTTGTTGCATTAATTTAAAAGAAAAATCTTAGTGTATTACATATAACACTAAGTTCCTAATATGCTCACAATTAGTTAATACAGAATAAGTTAGTGTATGATATCTTATATATCATATATATCCCTGTGACCTTCACTGATGATTCTTGGTTAACCTGCAACCAACTAGGTGAGATGGTCAAGATAGTGTGTCTGGTTGCTTGAAATTCTCAAGAACTGCCTTGGTCTTACAGGTCTTGCTGAACCTTTCTTTTCCAGAGTACTTATTCTCAGACTATGTACCTAATGAACAGCATTAGTGTCACCTAGGAACTTTGAAATAGAAATGAAATTCATGGACCCTACCCCAGAAACTCTAGAGATAGTACTCAACACTCTGTACTTTCATAAGACCTCTGGATGAGAGCCCCACTACCCTTAAGAAACTTGATTCTGTGAATTCATGAACAGATGATGACTTTATGTTTGGTTTTACTAGGTGCTGTAACAATGAAAAAATATTACCGGTAGCCGTTCCATACAGACAGTGTGATTTTCTTTTGGGAGTTTTTATTGCCCACTAAGGCATTTTCCTGATGTGTAATAGCAATAAGCTGCTAGTGTAGCATTCTCCTGATTTCCCTGAATCATATCCTGTCCCTCTTGTTTACCTTCAGATGTTGACTCCCTAATCCCCATCTTAAGTAACCCCTCAGAGACTAATGCAGTGGACCACACCTGCGATTCTGAGCCACCTGTATTAAAAATCCCTATGATCAGGCCACGCCCTCTATCATTCAGGATTTCTGGATGTTAGGGTGGGGTAGGAAGGTGGAGTGGTGAGTGACAGTGTTAAAGCTCTCTAGGTAGTTTCAGTAGGCAACCAAGTTGGAAGACAAGGGAACTGGAGCAGTGGTTCTCAGGAATGGTCCCCAGACCAACAGCACCAATAATCATGTAAGAGCATACTAGAATTCCAAGTTATTGAATCTCACCGAATGCAAATTTGTGTATCCCACGGAATACCTGCTAAATCAAAAACTCTGGGGATACCCCCCATCTCACTGCCTCCCTGAAGTATTTTAAAAAGCCCACCAAGTGATTCTGATGTATCTAAAGTTTTAAGAATCACTAAATTACGGTTGTCTCACACTTCATGCTCAACATGGCACAAACTGAGAAATGGTGACAGTCCAATCAAAGGACTTGAGCTTTGCCAGGGAACCCATCTAGTATTTTCACAGTGAACAAGGATCTCTAGATATAAAATCATTACCATTGTCACTATCAGTAATTTACAGCCATTACAATGTACACACTTCTCATCAAATGCTTGTTGACTCAAAAGCCTCCCTAGAGGTGAAGTCTTAGGGAAGGTTCTTTTACAGAGAAGTTCCATTGGAAAGTACTGATCTGAAGACTTTCTATTACAGAAAAACTGGTTGCTGAAGGAAAACATGATGCTATTTATGGCTGTGTGTATAACTCATTAACCTTGAAACTCATCTCAATTGCAGCATCTGGTGTCAATGAGCTCTTACAACAGGATTAGCCCTGCCACTGAGCTGCTCAGGAGGATACCAGCACATGTATGAAAGTGTTCATGTAATGAACCTGTAGTGCCTTTCTACCTCTACTTACACTGAGGGGTCTGTTAGGTTAAATATGTTCCAGCCTTCTGGTAATTGGAAAGCTATTACAATTCAGAGATAAAATTGTAATAATCCTTACTTGTTGGAAAACTCAAATCTTGTTGCGCTAAACTATTTTAAAGTAAAATTCCAGTTTAAAAAATACCGTGCAACCATAAGTTGATAGTCTGGCTGGTGTTTTATGCACTTTATTAACACGTTAACTTAAGAAATAAATGGTTATGTGAAGTGAAGTAAGTCAGTCAGAAAAAGACAAATACCATATGATTTCACTCATATGTGGAATTTAAGAAACAAAACAGATGAATATAGGGGGACAAAAGAGAGAGGCAAACCATAGAACAGACTCTTAACTATAGAGAACAAACAGGGTTGTTGGAGGGGAGGTGGTGGGGGAGGCGGGATGGGTTAAATGGGTGGTGGGGATTAAGGAGGACACTTCTGATAAGCACGGTGTGTTGTATGTAAGTGATGAATCACTAAATTCTACTCCTGAAACTAATATTATACTATATATTAACTAACTGGAGTTTAAATTAAAAAACTTGAAAGAAATATTAAAAATTAACTTTAAAAGTATTAAAAATAAAATACGGTAGTTAACAAAAAAAAGAAAAGGAAACAAATATTTATAAAGCACTAATGTATGCAGAGGACTTTGTGACACAAGAAAGAACAATCAGACCAAGGATATTTCTACAAAAATGCTATAGTCTACAAGATTATATACACACACGCATGCACACACACATACACACACGCACGCACACACACATACACACATATATATATATGAATACATATACATATGAATATGCACACACACACACACATATATATATATATATATATATATATATGACTAAGGAGACATTTCCTTTGGGTTTTGAATGCATGATAATGTGGAGAAAGAATAAGAAGACAGAAGTGAGACAAAGGGAGTGAAAACAATGTGGAATATTTTAGAGAATAGTTTAAAAAAAAAAGTTTGGCAAAGTACTTGGGGTTAGTAGTCATCAAAAGACTTAGTGACCAGGTCAAAGACTTTGTACTTTATTCCCTATGCAGAGAAGAGATGTGATGATTTTTTTTCTCCAACAGGGAATTAATATAACTAAGAGAATTTCAGAATCTTATTTGAAAGAATCTTAGAGAAATTTTCTAATCATAATATTAGATAATTTCTCTAAGATTGAAGAGAGAATGGATGAAGAGAGAATAATTCTAAAAATTGAAGAGACAAATGGACTTATGGAAATCACTTAAAGAAGTTGGAAGGTAAAAAGGACTTGGACTTGAGTAATAATGGTTCAAGTGGGAAGAATGAATGTTAGAGAAGGACACAAAACAGAAGGGCTAGAAATGGTGGACACAGGTGTTAGGAGGCAAGAGAGATGGGAGAGTCCCAGATAGCCTTAAAACTAAGTGAAGCAGTTCAGAGAAGCAGAGCAAGGGTGAAGAACGAGAGAGAACAGGCTATGAGTAACATTTGTGTAATGAATTTGATGTGCTGATGGGAGAACACATTGAAAGTGGAACACTGAAATTCAGCATGGATAAGATTGTGGTATCTGTTTAGATTTTGTCTACATAATGCTAGTTGTTGAGTCCTGGATTTTCCAGAGTGCTGAAGACAGACTTGAAAGCTTTTATTTTTAAAAGACTGTAAGAAGATGAGGCAGCAAATGAAATGGATAAAATCTGATTAGAAAGGTAGAGAGGAAAATAGGTGAATCCAGGATCAATGGGACAGAGTTTGAGATTGATTCTAGTATCAATGAGATAGTAAACAAGAAAAAAAAGAAATAATGCTAAAGATAGGGTCAGCAGTAGTTAGAGTACAAGAAGGTTATTGGATTTCTGAAGTCACTGGCAGTCTTCAAAATGTTTTCACATTGAGTAGTGAAGCCAGAAGACAGATGTTAGAAAGTTGACCTAAAAGAGGGAGTGTAGAATATACTTTTAAGATGTTTGATGTGGGAAAGATGAAAAAAGAGAAAGAAAAGAGATGGAAGGATATATGTACTATCAAAGAGGTTGTGTGTATGTTTAGTTTGGTGTGTGTGTGTGTTTAGTTTGGTGTTTTTCTTTGTTTTATCAATAGCAAAGATTATAATACTCTTTTAATGTTGTGTCATTCAGGAGATATTTGAATATTAAGAGGCAATAATAGAAAATTCATAAGGATCAGAGATATCACAACTGAATGTAATAACTCATATTAAGGATATTATAGGTAAAACAAAAACAAAAAAACAGGCAAAAAATCCGTAAAGGACATATTGGGTGTATTGAAAATTTGGAATTAAAAATGTTGGAAAATTGGATAAAAATAAATTAGCTAAGTGGTCTATCAATTTTACTGAATTTACTGAAATTAATAACTATATTGTGGTAATTACAAAAGAACATCCTTATTCTTAAGAAACACCCCTGTAATACTTAGGGGTAAGGGCCATAATGTATGCAGTTTTACTCCAAGTGGCTCTGAGAAAAACATTTTCTATGTTTTATATTTTCTATATATTTACTTGGTTTGAGAGAGAAAGAACAAATGATAAAGCAAATGAAGGATAATGTTTATAGTAAGTGAATGGGTAAAGGGTATACAGGTGTTTTGTACTGTTGTAATTTTTCAGCAAATTAAAATTATTTTCAAATGAAACGATAAAAACCTACAAGAGGGTCCAAAGTTTGTGGCTGAAATTTAAGACTCAAAGCCAAAATGGTTGGGAAGCTGTCTTCCTTGTCCCAAAAACAACAGTTTTTTCAGCAAATACTAGATATTCATTCTTCCACCTGAAGAGGTCCTTTGTTTCTGAAAAAGCTCTTACACAGCATAATCTCAAGTAAAAAAATAAATAAATAAATAAATAAAAGAAAAAAATATATATATATAGTTTGTTTCAATGAAGATAGTTTTTAATGTGTTCGAGAACTCACAAGTTGACATCCATTATAGTAAACAACATACATGAGAAGAATTTGGTAATTAATATAAGTTGCCATAGTAGCCCAAAGAAATCACTTCCTCTCATTAATTTTGTTGTAGTTTGTCTGTTGATCAGCTCCTGGTGAGTCCACATTAATTTGATTAGGAAATGGGACACCTGGGTGGCTCAGTTGGTTAAGCATCCCACTCTTGGTTTCAGCGCAGGTCGTGATCTCAGGGTTGTGAGATTGAGCCCCACATTGGGCTCCATGGTGGGAGTGGAGTTTGCTTGGGATTCTCTCTCTCCCTCTCCATATGCCTCCACAAAATAAATAAATAAATAAATCTTTAAAAAATTTTGAGTGAGAAGTTAACATAATAAGGGGTATGATATCAGACATTATCACTGCTACAAAATAGGAATCCATGAATTCTCTAAGAGAACAGAATGCAATATATACAACTATTCAATAGCAAGAAGATTGCATGGGGCTCCAGACTTAAGGACTTCGACTACTTCATTGAATGTGATGGAAGACCCTGTAGAAAGTGCTTGTGATACTGGAACTTCTTGTGAAGTCAAGTTGTTTTAACTCCAATGATGTACTGCAGGGTATGACTATATGTATTTATTTACATGATTAAAAATAATTTACATTAGTAAGTCCAGTGCATTTTCCAAAAAATGAAGGAAAGGAGACACCATTTTACATTGAATAAGTACACAGACATATCCAGTGTTAATATAATAAAACATGAAAAACAGCAAGCCTGACATTATTGCTTAAAACATGTCTCTTTCTAATTTGTTCACCTCTCTCTCTCATTAGTGATGGTTAGTAAACATGTTCAGTGGTATGTCTCAGGCTCTCCCTTCCACATTAGTTGTGAGAAGCCCAGAAGTGTATGATTGTTGTGGTAGAGTCTATAAAAATATCATCTTAGTATTATTATTTATTTATTGCAAGTTTTTATTTAAATTCTAGTTAGTTAACATATATGGCAAAATTGGTTTTATGTGTAGAATTTGGTGATTCAACACTTCATATAACAGTGCTCATGATAACAGGTGCCCTCCTTAATACCGTACAACACCTATTTACCCCATCCCCCTGCCCCTCCATCCAGTCTCGGTTTGTCTCTATAGTTAAGAGTCTCTTATGATTTGATAACCTCAGACTGTCATTCTTTTTCCTGCCTTCCCTGGTGTTCATCTGTTTTGTTTCTCAAATTCCACAGATGAGTGAAATCATATGGTATTTATCTTTCTCTGACTTGTCTTGCTTAGCATAATACACTCTAGCTTCATCCACATCATTGCAAATGGCAAGATTTCATTCTTTTAATGGCTTAGTAATATTCCAGTGTGTGTGTGTGTGTGTGTGTGTGTGTGTGTGTGTGTGTGTGTACATGCCACATCTTCTTTATCCATTCATCAGTCCATGAACATTCAGGCTCTTTCCATAGTTTGGCTATTGTTGATAATGCCGCTATAAATATTGGGATGCACGTGCCCCTTCAAAGCATTATTTTCGTATCCTTTAGTTAAATACCTAGTAGTAGTACAATTACTAGGTCATAGGGTAGTTCTGTTTTTAACTTTGAAGAATCTCCATACTGTTTTCCAGAGTGGTTGCACCAGCTTGCATTCCCACCAACAGTGCAAGAGGGTTCCCCTTTCTCCACATCCCCAACAACATCTGTTGTTTCTGTGTTGTTAATATTAGTCATTCTGACAGGTGTGAGGTGGTGTCTCATTGTGGGTTTGATTTGTATTTCCCTGGTGGTGAGTGATGTTGAGCATCTTTTCATCCAAATGTCTTCCTTGGAAAAATGTCTGTTTGTGTCTTCTGCCCATTTCTTAACTGGATTATTTATTTTTTTGGGTGTTGAGTTTGATAAGTTCTTTATAGATTTTGGATACTAACCCTTTATCAGGTATGCCATTTGCAAATATCTTCTCCCATTTTGTAGGTTTTCTTTTAGTTTTGTTGATTGTTTCCTTTGCTCTAGCACCTCATCTTATAAAACAAATTATTTAATTGCAAATTTATGATAAAATTGCAAACACTACATAGTGTATCCATTTATAAATAAATGAAGATTATCATTGACTCATAGACCTTTAGAATGTGAACTGCTATACTGTTACACATTTTAACAACTCACTAAGTCATAAGGCAAGTATCTTATTATTTAATTACTAGAATGGTTGTAGAGTTTACCCCAGAACCAGAACACACCTAATAGTAACTTTCACCAATTGATGTTAATTTTATACTTAGGATTTACTTACGCTTATTCTACTCACCTTCCACATGCTGAAGGCTCACATATTTCCTAATAACATTTAGGGACCTGATAACCCCCTCAAACTAGATTTTCTAATCCAGAGTATATATGTCTAGTTGTTTTGTTTTTTTTTTTAACATTTCTTATTACATAATGTCAAAATATAATATCACAGCTCCAATATGAGCTTGGAAAATTCCTCTTTATCCCTTTGACAGGGTATATATAGAAATAAAAACACAAAATTTTAGGGCACCAATGATCAAAAAAGGGCAGATATTTTGATTTGTTACAAACTTCTCAACACCATCTTATTCCATCTTTCCCATAGGATAAAATGTTAAATAGTGTCAAATCAGTCAAGGAAATGAAATAAATTTAGAGCATTTCCCCAATCTAACAATATCCCAGCATTTTCTTCTTTCAAATGAGAATAATTGCTATGTAAACTGTAATACATTTAATATTTTATGTATTTTTTATCAAATGTTTCAAATCTACAGAAAAGTTCAGAAAAAATTAATGAACACTTGGGTAGCTACCATCAAGATTTTAAAAAGTGTGTTTTTTTATTACATAGGGTAACCACCATTCTCTGTTTTTAAACTTTTACTACTGTGTATGCCTATATATAATAAATACTACCTGTATTGTCTGAATATTTTTGGCTACCCTTATACCATTGGATCATAGTGGCGATTTTCTTTCTTATCTTTCCCTTTCCAATTCTTCTTTTAAAATGGAATTACTTCTTAACTTTGCCGTCCTGTAGTATAAACCTTAATAGCAGAAAATGCTTATTACTGATGACTAGATTCTACCTATACCTCTATCTGTATGCCTGTTTCTCCCACAGAGAGCATTTTATTGGCAAGGGGATGGCTCATTTGCTTGTGTATCTTTTATTTTACAAAAGTTAGATATTTAGAATGTTGTTTGGAAGTACAACCTTTGCTCTACCCAAGAACTGAGTTAAGGTAGCAGTTCAGATTACTTCTTCATGGTAAACTGAAAACATACGTTCTCTGTATGGTGAAAAAAAACAAACAAACCGGTATGGTCTCATGCTGGAGAGAATTCAAAAATTTGGTATGGAATCAAGAGAACTTAGCATTCTCTATGTTTGTTGACTTTTGGTGTCTACTTGGGTGAATTGGATATGTGGACTGCTCTTCAATTAATAAATGGCAACTCATATTACTTATTTTTGTCTGAGTCCTTTTGACAGCATTGGCTTCTAACACACAACTCCCAGGTATCTGTTTCTCCTCTGTTTGATTTGTTCAGTTTTCACAATTTTATAGCATGTTATAGCTTATTGAAAGTATTAATTATTGGTCTGGCAAGGGGGGAGAGAACAGAAACATGTGTGAAGGGGATGGGTCGGGACAAGGATAAAGAAATAGATAAAGTAATGTGGATGGAATTTGTTTGAAAAGAAGACTGATATTTCTCTGGAAAATTAGCCTGAGCTGGTTTAAAAAAAAAAAAGTGTCTTGTGAAGTTTGCTGGGCTGCCTCTGTCCTTCTTTGGAGGGTAACTGTCTTTCATTTTTGATTTAATTGTTCAGAACACAGCAGTGTGATAGAAGTTTTTTATGGAAATTTCTCACAGCAACACAATCAATCATATTTCCAACTCATGTGCCGTCTTGAGCCTCTGAGCCTCAAAGACTTTTTTCTGGGGAGCTTACTTGTTAAATTAGCACTGATCAAAGGCTAAAACATTTATCATGCTTATTAGTGAATAAACCTAGCAGCAGGTATCCCAAGTGAGGAAGCAAATCCTCATTTCCTGCAAGAATGAATTGGAAATTATCCAAACTGCTTGCAAACATTTTTCAGGAGTGACGAATTGTCAAAAAGAAAGCAGCTGCTAGATGTGGCAGCAACCAGGGTTAGGGGGGAAAAAAGAGCTTCTTTCGAAGGTACCTTCAAACTAGCCCATGGGGATGTTCTAAGGTTTGAATTACTCTAATTGCCTTGAAATCCTGCATCAGCTGACCTTACCAATGAGCTGTAGAAGAATACCCCGACTAAGACAATTTTGAAATTGCAGATTTTTCACCTTTGCTCTTCCTACCCCTTGTTGTTGTTGTTGTTTACAAGAACACAAATTGACAAGTACCAAATTGATAGACTTTTGTTTCCGTTTATTGCAAAATGCCCAGTGCTGGTTTTAAAGGAGCTACTGTCTCATCAGCATAATTTAATCAGTTAGCAGATGTAACAATGGAGGGAAATCTGCACTGAAAATCCTTTCCTCCAGTTTTAAGCTTTGTTAATAAAAATTGAAAGATAAAAATCCTTGGCACCCATATTAAAACCTTAGATCACATTTGAAAAAGATCGCATTTGAAAAATAAGTACTTAAAACTTATTAAGTTAAAACCTTAGATCACATTTGAAAAAGATCGCATTTGAAAAATAAGTACTTAAAACTTTACTCAGGTAATTGTGAGTGAATGAATGAATAAAACCTAAAATCAGAGAACTATATAATATAAGCATAATTGTTACAAAGTTGTACAGAGTTGAAATCAAGCATTATTTCTTTTATTTTAAAGCTGATGACTGTGCTAGTACATTCCCTTTGTCTCTGAGAATTTTGATAAATTGTGTAATACTTGTGAAGATTACTTAAGAGCAAGATAGAACCTTCCCTTTGCAAATATAACCAAATTTCATTTAGCAAAGGCGGGAGTAACTTACAATATATTTTTGACAAACTTTAAAAAAACATCAGATTCAAGATGAACGTTGTGGGTCAGGTACCTGTGGTAGTAACATACATTGGTATCATAAATATAACCACCTGATGAGAAGGAGATACTTACAAAAATTACAAATGATCGGGTACTATTTATACTTGCTTCATTTAAGTTAAAACAAAAAGACAGCTTATTGCTTCTCACACTTTTTTAAAAGATTATTTGAGGACGGGGAGGGGTTGAGGAAGAGGGAGAGAGAGAATCTCAAGCCGACTCCCTGCTGAGTGCAGAGCCGAATGCAAGGCTTGATCCCATGTCCCTGAGCTCAAGACCTCAGCCAAAATCAAGAGTTGGATGCTTAACCAACTGAGCCACCCAGGCTCCCCTGCTTCTCACATGTTTGACTCCAGTGAGTCTAACCATCCTTTGAATAATTGTAGACACCCCAGTTTACAAAGGACATGTACCTCAGTCTTCTGTGCATCTTGAAAAGCCGGTTGGAATCTTCTGTTAATTGTAGAACATCTGATTCTTTTCAGTATGGATCTGAGCACCCTGCAGGGCTGTCTTTTGCTGTTTGTTATAATTGCACTTGTACTATTGAAACTAGTTGGAAGCAAAAAGGAATCAGAAAATAAACAAGCCCTGTTCCTGGTCAGAAAACTCTTTCTCTCACCTGAAACAAGATTTCATGTGTCACAGCTTAGAAAAATATCCAGAACTGCATCTCTAGCTTCCTTATAAATTCATAAATCATCTATTGTCCCCCAAACTTTGGATTCAGGTCATAACGAGGACTTTCTAGTTAATGCTGATTCAACAAGCATAGGCTACCAGGCCCTTTATAGAGTCTCTTGTCCCTGTAAGTGTCTCTCAGACTCACCCTTGTTTCTACCTCCAGTGCTGCCCCTCTATTCTAAGTCTTCATTACTTCATCCCTGCATTCCTGTTACAGCCTTTTTCTTGCTTATGCATCTCTAGATTTTCCCCTCTAGAACAATATTCTTTAAATAACTTCTTTAGGTAAGATCCATTGACGAGCATAAGGGGGTTTTCTCTTTCTGCTATTCAAGTACCTGTAAGTCAGTTTTTACCTACGGTCCAGGCCACTCCTCTTTGTCCTCATGATGGGTCCTCTATCCCAGTCTAAATCATTCCCTCTCTTTTTCAAGTGTCACTCAACTCATTCAGCAAGTACATATGGGGCACACACTGTGCAGATCTTCACATTTGTTTCCTTATTCTGTTCCCCTCTCAGACCTCCTCCATGCTTTAGATTGAGACTCTTATCCGATAGGAGGCATCTCCCTTTACTGCAACCTGCCATCATTTCTGTCTTTACTAATATCGTCTTGTCCCTCAAGTCAGTACATTTGGTTGAGGTTAATATTTTTCATTACTTGCTTAATATCTTACCCTCTACAACTTAAATGAAAGATATGTGATGGTAGGTATTGCATTTATTCTAAAAAAAAAATGTAGACTTTTTTCGATTGTTTATGTACTGTTTTATTATCTTATTTGTTACCAAGTGCCCAAAAGCATATTAATTTATTCATGAATATGAACATATTGGGCTTAGAATCACTTACATGGTTGAAAGAAATGTGAAAGTTGTCCCAGCTATATTCTCATCTGACGCTTGACTTCTTCAACAATGTCTCTGAAAGTAACCCCCACAGCTCATCAGTTCCATCCATATAAACTATATTGTCTAAAATCTCCACTAATGCCAGTGCTGACATTTTTTTTCTGTCTTCTTAAGCAGTACTTTATCTTTCAGTTGGTACAAAATGAAGGCTGGAGAGGAGGTAGTATTAATGTGTCACTTCAAATCCTAATATTACCAACCCTAGAAACTTTATGTTAGGACCAAAAATACTAAATACAATAGGATTTTAAGATCCTATATTTGGTAAATTATGCTACTTTCACACATATACATTACAGCCAAGCATTTTCTGGGTTTTGCAGCAATAGGTGTAATAAATTAAGGTCCCCATTTGAAACACAAAAACCTGTGTTTTTTTTCCAATAAAAACTATGACAATGTAAGAGAAATAATGTTCTCATTGGTTTCCCATGCCCTTAGTGTTCAGCTCTTCTTTGTGAAATAAAATTGCAGATTGTTATGTTTGGGTATGGTTTAATTTACTCAAATATACACTTATGTTTTTGAGTCACCACAGTTTAGATATCGAAAGTGCAGGTTGAAAGTATGGTCACACAGACCAAATACAACCTCTCAAGTCAGTACAAGGAAAATAAATTAAATGCATTGACACTCCCTCCCAAAATTGAGTGACCGCTTTGGTCACCCCTTGTGCTTAGCGCTTATACCAGGAATGGAACTTCTAATAATGCATTTTAACTCTCTGTTACATATTGGAATAATCATTCTTAGGGGTTTGAAGTCTGTAATCTTCTTCTTTATCGGTTGCTGGCCAGGACCTGAGAAGACAGTCAATATAATTATATTATAAATATGTAATAATATTTATAAAAAATAAATATAATATAATCATTCCATTGGTTAATTCCTATCTGAAAGCCCTGTAATGGGGCAACAGTATCTTTCTTCAGGCATGTGTCTCCCTTCCTGAGCAGTCAAATTTTTGCAGGTTCTGCTGCTCAACTTCTCAAGAATGTGGCTTTAAAGCTGGAAGGTGTAAAGGTCCTTAGGAAGTATATAATTTAACTTTTATATTTACAGGTATGAAAACCTGAAACAGAAGATGTGGAATAATTGGATTAAAGCCAAACAAGTCGTGATCCAGTAGAAACTAGTCTAGAATAGCTAAGATGTGTAGTATGGTGAATTAAGAGCAAGGGCTCTGCTCAGACAAGACTGTGTTCAAATCCCAGGATTTCTACTTATTAACTGTATGCTTCCCAGCATCTCAGTTTCCTTGAATATAAAATAGATACACTGTCAACGTTAAATAACTTACTATATTAAGGATTTAGAATAGTGTCTGGTATATAGTAAATACTAAATAAATGTTAACTCAGATTATACATCTTAAAGAGGTTTACTCTTAGAGAACTGCTTTTGCAGGATAGACATGATGAAATTTATGCATTTTTGGTCTGCTATTTCCTTTATCATTCAAAAAAATCCATAATATGCATTTGAGACATTTCATAATTCCTGTATACACACACATACAAAGACACGTGTGTGTGTGTGCACACATGCGTTTTTTAAAAAAAGAAACATTGAGAGGCATTTGTTTCTTTCCTGTAATAATCAAAATAATCAAAATAATGTTTTCTAAGAATAAAAACAGTATATGTGCCAAACATAACAAATATCAAAATTTTAGCAAGAAAAGCAAACAGTGGATGTGAAAGGCAGAATGTGAAATGCAATAAAAATTATGGAAAGACAGATCTTAAACTCTTAATCAAGTCCTTTCTCTGTCTGAAATTTAAATAAGGTGTTTGGGGTTAGTTAGTGGATACAAGCTGAAAGTGGCATCCGTGCCGGGTGGGAGCTGCGGGAAAGGGGAAAAGCACGGTCTTCATGAAAGAAAAGCATTGCCTGACTACAAAATTGGTCCACGGATGACCCCAAGGAAACAGCTCTAGATAATTAGGTTCCCATTGAAGATGGGCTATCTTCCTTCTTTAAAGACACACACACACACACACACACACACACACACACACACACACACACCATACACAATCCCTAAGACTTTCTGCAACCTTGATTATGCTTTTTAGCTATTCTAGCAATTGTTTTATTTGCCATATCTTCCAATAATAAAGTGCACTATTGGGAGACTCAAATATCTTTATTGACCCTATCTTTGTTTAGAAATCTTTCCAGCAAAATTAATCCTAACGCAAACTTTGAATTATTAATCACATAGGTCTAAAGATGAAACGATGGAGACAGCAGTGATATGCATGTTAAAAAACTTATTTGCCGAGTGAGTTTTACAAGTATTTATGTTGTTTTTCTTTAAAATTTCCTTCCAAGTCTTTTATACTTGAAAGAAAGCTACTTCCTTTTTATTTAAAAAAAAATGGTATGAATCATCCATTAAATATATCTCCTTCCACGATCTGAAGTGCGGCACCACATGCAGCATATGCTTAGGAGAAACGCACCACGGTTTCTATCCCAGCTCTTCACTGCCAGTGAATTAGCCTGGTGCTGAAAGACAAACAACCAAGGCATTAAAAGGCTACAAAAAAAAAAAAAAAAAGATTTTTGTCAATTGGTAAGGAAAGGAAAGCAGATTTGGGTAGTAAAATGAATTTGATATGTGGATAGGTATATTGATTGGAAATACTAACAACTAAAGTGCACATGTTGTGCTTCATGCTAGTGCTGAGCAAACTCTCCACTTTGGCGTATTTATTTCTACATTACAACTTCAAATTTTAGTAAAAATACAGCATGTCATCTCCACTGTTTCTTTAGAGTAGGAAAAAAAAAAACATATGAGCCATCCAATCTCACTGATAATTTAGTTTAAATATAAGGAACTGGGAAGTAATTTAGCAAAGTATAGGATAACTTTAAATAAACCTAAGCTGTGAACTAAATCACTTAAATATTAAAAGTGCCCAAATTTTAGATTTTGACCCTTTGCCTGGTCCCATGATTGACTCCATAAAATTAAATCTAAAATATCATTGAATGGAAATCCCCCCATTATTTCATATATCACTAACAAAGAAAAAAAATACAGCTAATTAAATTTGATATAGCACTTTCTTATAACAGAATTTTTTTACTTTATACTTATTAAAGGAACCATTTTATAATCAATTACACCTAAGTATTTATTCTGAACATATATAAAAAATGTAAGCAAAATAAATTGGTTATGAAGTATTTAACTTACTCATTTAAAATCTCTTTTCAACTGAGAATACTGTTGACAGTGTCAGAAATGTTCCCAAGTTTCTTGGCCTCAGCTTCACTCAGTAGTTCACTCTTAAATTTTTCCAAGTTGCAAATCAAAATGTCACTCTGGACGTAACTATGAGTCTGCCTGATTAGAGAACTACAGGACACTTTGATCCTTGAGTGAAAGAGGCTTTTTCTAGTCTAGTAATTTTCACTCGTTGGACTAGATTTTTTATTCAAGTGAAATCTCACTTAAAGGTAAATATGTTAAAGGGATTTAAAAAAAGACTCTGAGGTAGTCATCGCTGTGAAGGTGGGACATCTCAAACTTAGCTGCGCAGTAGAGCTCTTGTACCAGTTTGAAAACCTTTGTTTGGTTCCAGCTCTTACTGATTAAAAACAAAACAAAATGCAAATGAGGATCAAAATGGTCAACAGATTCAGAAGACAGCAGAGTGCTAACACCCATGTTTAAATCCCTTCTTGAACTCTTGGGTTTAGTCTGCTTTCTGTCCACCAGACTATCTGTTCTAACTTGCTGGAGTTTATTTCTGTACTTGGAAAATGAGTGAAACAATCTCAGAACCTGTTTTTTCCCCCATGATGAGTGAAGTCCTTGAAATTCTTCCTATGTAAATGAAAACATATCAACCCTTTTACTGTTTTGGTTTGTTTTTGGTGACCCTTCATGGTTTTTAGTCTACTAGTCAAATAATCTAGAATTGCTTTCCCATATCACTTTATTCCATGCATGTACTGGAACAGAATGCTTACAAGACAAAGAAAAGGGCTATCAAATTTATAGATTTTGTTTTCAAAAATATAATTTATCTGAAAGTGCCTTGTATTTGCTCCTTTCCTCTACCCACAACTCTTCAGTAAAACCTTACTGAGGCACAGTGGATTGTGTGTGTGGGGGAGGGGGTGTGTGTGCGGGGGTGTGTGTGTGCATGTACACGTAAGTTTGGTTACTGAGTAGGGGTAGTGGTAAGGGATATTGATGATTAAGGTGTGAGGAGATTAAGGGAAATTAACATTTTCCCCAAATTACCTAGGAAAATTATGTTAACATGGTTTATTGATGATCACTTGTGTAATGGTTCAACTACATGAGTTAGTGGACCCAACCCACATTTGATCAATTTGGCATAGATATAACAAACATCTACTTGTGAATATTGGCAGAAAAGAAATGAATTTTTATTTATTTAAATAATTTCTGATTTAAAGTCATTTGATATTAACATTAAAAGCCATATGAACTTTTTTTTTCTTTTTTTAAAAGTAAGCCACACTGAAAATTACTTGGTTTGTGTGAAGTTTACCCTAGTGCTAAAGGGACTCTTTTAAATATAGTTAAGTAACACAGAATTATGGTTGAAGATAAGCTGGAGGCAAGGAATTAATGAAAATACTATCCTGTTGTGGGACCCAGAAAATTAGGAACTATAAAATGGGTATTATATTTAGCAGTGTTAAAACTATTTGGAGTTTGTAGGTTTGGGGATTTCTGTAAGCCTTAATATATCTAGCTTAATAGTAACTTTGAAAAATAATGCCTAAGAATAGAAAAAAATGTGTATGTTAAAATTAAATAATGTTTGTGAAACTATCTACTTAAGTTTTGTTACATGTGTGTGATACAGACCAATTTTAGTTCTAGTAATCATTGTAGCTCACATTTTAAGCAGAAATACAGATGCACAAACCTTAAGTACACACACTAGTGGAAACTCATTGTGTATTGAGGAGATATTCCTGAAGAGTTTGACTGAAAAAAAGCCAGATATAAATTAAATTCCGTACCTTTCTATTTTCAACCATTTGTGCTTAATGTTATAAAGATAAACAGCGTCAGTGGTTATTTTTGGGGGAGAATAGTTTCTCATAAATGCATAGGCATCTTTGTTGTTATTTTCACTTTCAGTTTTTTGAGTTTGTTGGAGTTTGGCAATAGGCTGATATACTCCAAGCTCTAACTACTCCAACTTGCAGAACCGCTTGTCTAATTGGTAGTGTTCAGGAGAAGATAGAGCTTTTCTCATTTTCAAGCTATCATCTCAAATAACTCCTTTCAGTTTAGGACCCAAAAGGGACTATTGATAAAACTTTCATATTTTTTTCCCAACTGCAGTACCTAAATATAACTTAACTGTTATATTTATGAGAGAACATTATGCAGCTGTAAAAAAAAAAAAAAGTGAAGACACTCTTCAAGATACATTATTATGTAAAAAAAGCAAGGTGATGAACAAACTCTAAACAATAGTATATAAAAGTAAAGCGGTCTCTATTGTGTTGCTCCCACATGCATGAAATATTCTGAAAGGACAGTGGAGAAACTATGAACATTTCCCTCCTTTACTCCCACCCCTGAAGGATGAGTGTTGGGTAACAGGAGTAGACAGGGATTTTTTGCTGTATAATCTTTTGCACCATTTAAAAACTTTTAAATAATATCAATGTGGTAATGCAAATAATGAAATGCTAAAATTGTCCATAATTAAGGAAGAATTGATTTTAAATTTGATTATGATTTGTTTACTTGGACCCCTTGCTTCCTCTGAGCATAAATGTCACACTTTACCTAAAAGACATTGCGAAGACAGCAGAAAAGTCATTCTGTAATTAAAATGGTAAGTCTTAGTTGCATTGGTAAGGGTGGTATCTTACCAGCAGTCATCAATGGCAGTGGTGATGATAGCAGTTAAAGTTGTCAATCTGATAGTGAAGTGAGGAAGTCAGAAAAAAGAAAAAAATCAAACCTATAGCAAAACAGAGAAGGGTCAGGAGCCAAAACTAAGAGCATGAGCGTATTGTGAAAGAATTAAAGGCAGAGATAGGCTTATTTTTCATCTATGAAAAATAAGAATAGAAAGGGAAAAAAGTGGTTCAAGGTTCCATGTATCTACATTTTATGACTCTAACACTGACATTGAAAGAAGTAACAAAACAAACACCTACTATGGGTCAAGCATTTTATATATTATTCAATTTATCCCTCCTAGCGATCAGTTTGTGGTTATGCATCAAGTTTCCTTAGCTATTATGGATATTTCGATGGAAAAGTTTGAAAAGCACTTTTCTACATCCTCGTGCCCAAGTGCAAAACCAAACAATTCACCATCATTCTTAATCCTTCTATTGCCGTGGGCAAGAAAAGAACAAGGCCTCAACCCTACTGTTTATTGTTGAATCCACAGCACCCATTTGGCATATTTAGCAGGTAGTTAGTAAACATGTATTTAAAAAACAGATGACATGTTCGGGGCACCTGGATAGCTCAGTCAGGAAGCACCCGACTTTTGATTTCAGCTCAAGTCGTGATCTCAGGGTCATGAAATCAAGCCCGCTTCAGACTCTGTGCTCAGCATGGAGTCTGCTTGAGATTCTTTCCCCCTCCCTCACCCACTGCTCTTCCCCTGCTTGTACTCTCTCATGCTGTCTCTCTCTAAAATAAATAAACAAATAAAGTCTTAAAGAAAGAAAAGAAAGAACAAATGACATCTTCTCTGGGTTCCCTCTCACCTAAACCTCCCTTTCTCCTAAACCTCACTTTCTGATTTACTACCCTCAGAATCATCTTTTGAAAATACAATCCTAGGCATGCCTGTTTGGCTCAGTCAGTTAAGCATCTGACTCTTAATTTCGGCTCAGGTCATGATCTCAGAGTCATGAGATCGAGCCCTGCATGGCCTCTGAGCTGGGCATGGAGCCTGCTTAAGATTCTCTCTCCCTCTCCCTCTTCCCCTTCCCCCTGCTATCTCTCGAAAGAGGGAGAGAGAGAGAGAGAGAGAGAGAGAGAGAGAGAGAGAGAGAGAAAGAAAGAAAGAAAGAAAGAAAGAAAGAAAGAAAGAAAGAAAGAAAGAAAGAAAGGGAAAGAAAAAAAGAAAGAAAGATACAACTCTAATTATGTCATTTTTGTGCATAAAGACCCTGTTACATGGAGAACAGAGTCCAAAATCTTTGTAGCGTATGCATTCTTAACTATTCCCTGAATATACCAGGAAATCCCCAATTCTTCTGTTCTCATTTTCTTCTCTCTTTACATACAACACCCTTTCTTTCCTTGTCCAATTTGTCAACACCTGTTTCTTTGGGATTACCCAAATGTCGTGTTCTCTGCTGTGTTTATTCTCCTCTTATTTCTTAAGAATTAATCCCTCTAATCAGTGTTCTAGGATATATACCTCAAATGGAACACTCTAGCACATTTCAGGAAAATTAGCTGCTTCCATCTTTATATTCACAGCATCTAGCACAGTAGCTGGGTCACATCAAAAGTAAGCATTTATTAAATTGAACTGAATCTTAAAATCTCTGTCTTCTCCAAAGTTTGGGAATCTCTTTTGGGAGGGGCTCAATGACTTAACATTACTCTGTTACGCTCAATCTCTAACTCGCTGTGGACATTTTCAGATTCTTCCCCATACAGTGAGGTGCCATCACGGCTCTTGGCTGTCATATATCTCTGTTCAGGGCCCCACAGCATACTCTCTGTTCACTTAGTCTGTCACCATCATATTCCCTTTTAAGTAACAATAATCTAAAATTTATATACTTTGTGCTAAGAGATTTATCTATCTCACTTAAATATCACAATAATTTTTGAGATTGATACTATGGTTAAGGTCATTTTAAAAATAAACCTGAGATAGATTGTTTGACCAATTCACATGGCTAATGGCAAAAATAGAAACTGAATAATTTCTTTGACTAAAGCTTATTCATTTTCTCTCTGGAAGTCTTCCTGTTCTTTTTAAGGTTACTATTTGAGGAGCATGTACGGAGGTAAAGGCACTCACTGTACTAGGCACTTTCCGTATACTGTATCTCTTGATCCTTATAACATGTTTTGTTCAGCTCAAGCTGCTGGTATTCCCTTGGTTAGGTAATATGCCTCTACTTACATTGCTAATAAATGATCACCATCTCATAGGTCTGACCCCAGTATTTATTATTGTATCACTTTACCACCACCGTAGAAATTTGTTGAAAGAATGGATGAATGCAAGTATGGATATCAGAATATCTGTTTGTACAAAAACCTATTGCCCCAAAGCACTGTAATCTTCTTAGTGGAGAATCCCAAAGAACATCAGAGGGAGGACAGCATAATGAGCGTGAATAATTCCCACAGCTATCCCAGACAGAAGGGAAGGAAAGAAAGAAATGCAGAGGCAGACATACCCTCCCGGTACTTTAGGCTCACGAATGTGTTTTTGTCAAGAGAGGCTTTGAGTAGAAGCAGGACAGTATAACCGGGGAGAAGTTGCTTTTCTTGGGGTGTAGTCTCTTGAATAAACTTTGAATCGATTCTCTTAATTTTTAGGTTACTATGGTTTTTCTCTATAACACTTCGACTTGAAGAATTTGGAGAAGGGGGCATATGAAAAGATAGATTTTAATGGAACTCTCTGTTCTTTTTTATTTTATTCTGCCCAGTACATCCCGTGCAATCTCTGCTAGGGCACGGAATCTGCTTTTGGCTGGAGATTCCTTTTTCTTAAAATAAAAACAGAAGAATACAACAGGCTCAGAGAGCATTTAAATATATCCCATATGGGAGGGTCCAACCGTTATCCACAAATTTAGGCCCAACAAAGTTGAATGCTTTCTTTAGTCACTCCAGAAAGTGAAAATATCATTTTCTTTTCTTTTCTATAATAAGAAAATCAGAAAATCTGGAAGGGGTTTTAAATAAGCATTAGGCATATTATTTATATATTTTTTATTTCCTTAATTCTTCAGTGAGATCCCAACATTAAAGAACTTTTGGCAGGTGAACACCTTCAAGAGGGTAAAGTACCTGCTGACAGGTAGGTGTCACAATATTGTAGCTTTCATATGCAAATTAGAACTACTGAGCTGGATTCTCATCAAGGATTCACAACCTGAAATGCACACTTAAAAGAAATTAAAATGTTTTAACAATAAAATAGGAGAATATTAATCTCCAGTTGACTTTGATGTGACAGAACTTAAAATCAGCAGCAATTTCCTTAATAGGGCGATTGCTCCTCCTTTTCACCATAATTGATTTTAATGTCAAATAAAAGATCAACATTTTGTCAGCCAGGCCCTAAGACTTCATGTCGTACTGGAGCATGTTTTGAGCGAAGGTGTAAATCTTAGAGTGGGTTGAATGGTCACGTTTTTCAGATAGTCAGGGACTGCGAGTCAGATTCTTCACTTAGGAAAAGATTTATTTGAACTGTGTAGCAAGTAGACATTGATAAATAAACTTACCTTCCTAAAGGAGAATAATTGCTAGGAACATGAGTTTCCACATGAGGCATGGGCTCAATTACTCCATTTATTTATGTAATCAGGCAAAGTTCCTGACGTATTCCAGATAGAGACAGTGTATGTGCACCAGTTGCGTGCTTGCCCATATCTCAGTGGCAACCGTGAGACTTGAAATAAGGGCTGATGAAGTAAGTTGATTATTTTGTATTCAGTCTTTCATCTAACATTGTGTATCAATTTCCAGTCCTTTTCATGACTCAGGAATTCATATAAAGACTCAGGTTTCTCATGTGCTAAACAGCAGATCTGGTCTCACACAATTATTCAAAAGCCAATGTTCTCCTCAGAAATTTGGATATATGTTTTGATGTGAGAAGTACAGTATCCACACACTAACTGTGTGACTCTGGGGCATTTCTCTTATCTCAGTGTCATTTTCTAAAAAACTGGGGGTTAAAGTAGAATCTACCAAATACTTTCATTGTAATGATTAAGTGTGTTGATCTTAAAATTGTTTCTGGCACATGGTAGAAGCTACTGGTATCTCTCATTGTCTTTTATTAACCAAATAGTGTATTTAGACTATAATGGATTTCTAGGCCTGAGTTCTCTCTGAGAAATCAAGATTTTAGAATTAAGGTCAAAGGTTGCAAATTAATTTTTGAAAATAATTCAAATTCACCAAGTACGAGATCGGTGTTCATTCACTTATCAACTATTGATATGCACTGAGCTATCAGTGAATAAATACAGATCTTCAATTTATAAATAAGCCAGTAATTGAAAATGCCAAAATATTTGAATACTAACAACACATTCTGCCATCAAATGACGATTTGTTTTAATATAAAGAAAGCTTAGATATAATTCACACCAAACTTCATAAACAAAAATAGTAGCAGATTCAAATTTTTAAAATTAATCTCCAGAATTTAAAATTCAGAAAATAGTATTTCATTACAGCAAGGATGCATGGTTTTAATTCAAGTCCCACTTTTAGTTCTGGTTTACATCTAGTTCTTAAGGAAACTGACCTTAATGAATACAGAATAAGTTTCAAAAATTGTGCCAAACTTGCTTACATGTGTTATCTCAATCAATTATAAAAAATCTGTAAAACAGATATTATCTTTTTATTATTGGATAGGTAAGGACATTGAGGCTTAGTGAGATTAAGTACATTCCAAAATGGATACAGTTTAGTAAATGACAGATTTGAGCTATACCTCAAACGCATCTCCTTCCTGGGAAAATTCCATTTTAAGGGAAGAATAGGGGTAAAAGAAGAGGTTTTTGTTTTTTTTTTTCCAATCCAGTCAGATCCAGGCAGATTCTAGGAAGAGATAGGGGTAATTCTTAGAAAAGTAGAATGTATAAAATATCATGATTTCAAAGTCCATTCTTTACTAAATGGGGTTAGTTACCATATTCAGCTGGAAATAGGTTTGCTGGGCATTCATATATGTGCTTAGCTATCTTTGAGGGTGCAGGTAGGGGGAATTGATGTAAAAGTAGAACTAAAGGAAGATCTTTTTGGTCTAGAAAATAGCAAAAATTAATCATCTTGCTAAACATAGCCCTTACTCCCCAGGCAGAACACAATGGGGAAAATGAATTGCCTAGAACACAGAAAGGATTCAGAGTAGGGCTAAGAAAGGTTCTTTACTGTCACAGTCATGCCCATAACCTAGCACAAAAGAGTCAACCAGCATTTCCCTCATTGTTTTGAAAGGGCAGCACACTTGTTAACGGAAATAAAGTGTCAGTAGATTAGAAATGGAATGGGGATAGATCCTGGGTAATTACTGCAAATGAATACTTGACAGGGTGTCTATGGTACATGGGTTAATTCATTTTAACCTTAGTAAATCAAGATTGGTTCAGATACTAGTAAGAATTAAAAATGTACATGAGACCCTGTCATTATAACTTCATAAATGTTGGCTTAGACATTTTCAAAAAGTTTGTTAGTTTTCTTCATAAAGAACTTCTCTTAGTATTTGTTATAGTGGGATATAGTAAAACTTACGTGCTTATTGCTGTCAGATTCTGGTGCTCTGAGTGGGCGAACACCCTTATAAAATACTGTATTATTTTCCTTTGGTTATTTATTTTGTTTTTCCCTTCCTTCAAATATTGCTTTGCCTTGGTATTCTATGTCTTACAATTGAGTCTAATCAACATGGGTCATCACAAATAGATGATATTTCTTTTGTGTTATTTTCACCTGATCAACCTAACACTCATTATGGAAAGATGGTAAAGTAAGTGAATAAACTCCATCTCTACTTTCCTCAAAAATAGTGAAATGAAAAATAATTGAAAAATCAAGAGAGAATTTGTATAAATATTGACCTGTCTAGTTTGACATCATTTGCTACCACTTTAATTTTTTTAAATTTTTTTTTTAAGATTTATTTATTTATTTGAGAGAGTGAGAACGCATGAGCCAGGGGAGGGGTAGAGGAGGAAGGAGACAAGCAGACGAGCTGCTCAGTGGCTTGATCCCAGGACCCTGAGGTCATGACCTCAGACAAAATCAAGAGTCAGACACTTAACCAACTGAGCCACCCAAGCACCCCATTTGCTATCACTTTTAAAGGTAGTTAGTTGCAGGTGTAATTCTAAGTACAGACACAGCCAAAATGAATACAAAGTCAATGACTGCTTTGTTTTGACCATGGTGCACATTTCTGAGAATTTTATGAAGGCAATTCTTGACATGAGAGGTGCTTTTCTAATTCATCAATAAAAGAATAAATAAGGAACCTGGGTCTATCCACTTGAATGAAAGTCCTGATGAAAAATCGGATACAGAAATTGGCTCTGGTATAGAATTTGGATAATATTCAAAAGAGTATCTGTAATCGTATATTTCTGTTCTCCTATATGGTACTGAATCATTTGAAAGTAACATGAAAACTTATCATCTGGCTATATTGAGCTTTATATTTGAGATGTGAATTGTAGTATCACATAGTTGATCAGTGACATGACCTGCAAAGGGATTTACTTCTTTTTTTTTTTTTTTTTTTTGGTGCAAATTGAATACCAGAAGATACTTCATCTCACTTCATGATAAATGACATTAATATAAAATAATGGAATCTATGAAGGAAGTGCAATATAAAAGATATAAATACATATAGCACTCAAAATATAAGGAAAAATAAACCTTTAAATATGATTTGTTAAATAGAAATCATGTTTTTCAGTTTGTATCATCTCCTTTGTTTACTTAAAGAAAATTTTGAGAAATAAAAGATGAGATAAAAATCACAGAATAAAACTAAAAGGGCTATCAAAAAGAATGAAGAAAGATCATAGAAAAATGGATGTAGCATAGTAGAATTAGGATGACATCACTTGAAATCAAGAGTTTGCAATGCAAAAGATTGAATTAGAAAGTACAGAACAAGCAAGAAATTCTTCCAAAACAAAAGAGAAAGACAAAAGCTGTCAGAGAAAATAACACCTGACAACAGCCCACAGCAGCAACAACAAAAAACCTAATACATCTAATGTGATTCTTAATGAAGTCTCTAGAACAAACAGACATGGGTTCATGGTTAGTTATGAGGGAAGAAAACTTGTGGAATGATAGAACCACATGTAAATTAGGCTCATGGTGAACAGAGAAGAGATAGACAAGTGGTAAATGTTAAGACACAACCTAGTGATGTATTTGAATTTAACATAAATTAAAAATTTTTCAAACATCCAGAGGAAATATAGAATAACTATTAAAAGAAAAAAAAGAAGAAAGACAACTTTGTATCTATAGAAAATAATGGAACACGGTTTTTAGAACTTGAGCAAAACAGAGGGTAATTTCTAAATATTTAACTCATGAAAGTCAATTATTCATATTTGGCTGCTAAATATACAAAGAGAATCACCTGTATAATTAAAATGCACTTTATTCAAATGAAAAGTGAATACAAATAAAAACACAAATGAAGAAATTATAGGAAAGGTATGGAAAAATTATGAAAGAAGAAGAAGTAACTATGCAAATACAGAATAAAATCTAAATGACTCATATATATGGGTTACAAAATAGTAAAAATGTTAATTTCTGGATATTAAGATGTATAATGAAATAATA
The DNA here is from genome assembly GCF_024610735.1 of Ursus americanus. Classification (NCBI taxonomy): domain Eukaryota; kingdom Metazoa; phylum Chordata; class Mammalia; order Carnivora; family Ursidae; genus Ursus; species Ursus americanus. The sequence goes on along the minus strand of NC_142160.1, from coordinate 14,897,261 downwards.
ATTTAACAATAAAAAGATAAAGCTATGGCATATATCAATAAAAACAGCAAGCCTGGCATTAAATAATAAGTAAAATGGTTTAATTGCCTAACTTAACGTAGGCTAGAGTTGAAAGGAGTTTTCCTACCATTTATATTGATGAAAATTGAGAAATTTTAGTCCAGTGATTTTTTTTTTCAAACTACAGATCTTTACTTCTAGAATTTAAAGCAGGTTGCATGCCTTTTAAATGACTAGCTTATGGACCAGAAACCAGTTTATGTTGCATAATATAGAAAACATGGGGGCAAAACAAAGCCCCCAAAATGTAAAAATGCAAAATAGGATAACAAGTAAAATATGATGATAAAAATAAAACTAAGCATATTCATTGTAACAATAAAAAATGAATTTGTTGCACTAAAAGAGTAAGAATATCAAACTGGGTCAGAAATAAAATCCAGCTCCGCTAATTATAAGAAAGTTATTTAAAACAAGATTTTAAAAAATTTTTTCTTAAGTATGAACAAAAATATTGGAGAAAGGAAAACAGGATGGATAATTTGAATATCAGAGGAAGATTATAAAGAAAAACACTTTCAAGAGTAAACAATGTGAAATCTTCAAAGATGCAGAATTTTATATATCTTAAAAATATGCAGAGTGCCCAGGTGGCTCAGTCTTTAAGCATCTGCCTTTGGCTCAGGGCATGATCCCAGGGTCCTGGGGTCAAGCCCCGCGTAGGCCTCCCTGCTCCGCTGGGAGCCTGCTTCTTCCTCTCCCACTCCCCCTGTTTGTGTTCCCTCTCTCGCTGGCTGTCTCTCTCTCTGTCAAATAAATAAATAATATCTTTTAAAAAATATGCATATATTTTGAAGAAACAATGTTACTTCTAGGAATTTTCACCTTTTAGTCCTAAGTCCTTCACCGTTTCAGAATAGTAAGTGGTGAACGTGTACTTAACTTTCCTGTGTTTCAGCTGTAATTCATCCTGTTGTACATTACATCCTGAGGACTTACTTGTCTTATAACTTTAAGTTTGTACCTATTGACCACCTTCCTCCAAGTCCCCCCACCTTACCCCACCTCTGGTAAACTAAAATCTGATCTCTTTTTCTATCATACTTTTATAATAGTGAAAAAATGTTAGTTTTATAAATAATGAACAGTAGAGAATTGGTTATACATCCATGTCTTGGACTATTCTATTAATTAAAATGTGCAAAAGGTTAATATTTGATGATATTTGAAATACTTATGATATTTATAAGCTTCAGAAGTGATTAGGCTTTTTGTCTGTATGAATTCTGATGTAATAAGCACTATACCTCTAATAATGAAGATAACCATAATCATTTTTCTCTTCTGTATGTTAGGATGTTTGTCTTGTTCCCTAAATTTACTATATTCTAAAAGAAATAAATGCAAACACAACTCTTATAGACTCAGAATCATGCCCATACATTATTTGTTCATGGGTTTTTTGTTGTTGTTTTGGCTGTGTGTGTGTGTGTGTGTGTGTGTGTGTTTTAGGAGGGTTGGTGTGCAGAGGGACAGGGAGAGACAGAATCTTAAGCAGGCTGCTCCATGCCCAGCACGGAGCCCCACACGGGGCTCTATCACACAACTCTAAGATCATAACCTGAGCCTAAATCTAGAGTCAGATGCTTAACCAACTGAGCCAACCAGGCATCCCTGTTCATGGTTTTTAATACTAAAATTATAAGTGGAAAACTTTTTAATCAGCTGTGGCTTTTTTTTTCCTTTTTCTATATTTCTATCAACGTTAGCACACTGGAAATCACCTACACTTTTATGCTAGACAGAATGAGGTTCAAATCTGCCTCCACTATTTACTCTTGGTAGTAGCCTTGAGAAAGTTGCTAACTTTCTTTGCATCTCAGGTTCAACATCTGCAACATAGGGACATTTTCCCACCATATTGGTCATTGTGTATATTAAATAAGTACTTAATGCAAAAGTGTCTGGTATACTGCAGAATCCATAATGGCTCCCTTGAAATATTAAGAGATTTAGTGGCCACACATAAGCAAATGCTGCAAACAGTTATCCTTCTCTGTCACTTTTTACTCTTTCCATTAAACTGTATGGGGATGAATTGAATCCTTGCCCTTCTGACAATATAGAAATGGCTGAGGAGGAAGATCATTTCTGGGAATAGACATATTTCCCAGTTGAGATAAACTGACAAGGAGGATGAAAGGTCATTCTAGAGAAACAATCCAAATGAGTTCTTACTACCTAAGATGTCCCAAAAGATTCTATAGGAAATGAAAGTAAAAGTGACAGAAAGAGCAATGGTGTTAATATGTTTCTAAAGTAAAAGGCGTATGCATTTCCTAATGTGAGCAAAATGGATACTCTCAGTGTAATGTCTAGATCTCTGATGGCTTTCAATAAGTGCTTAATAATGGCAAGGATAATGTGATTATTTTTCCCCCTCTGCCCTTTCAAGAGCTCTCTGAAGTGAGGGCAGTCTATAATCTCTTAATATCTCCAGGTGACTGTGTTAAGTAGCATTACCTGGACTAAGGAAAGACATGCAAACAGGAAGATCAAGGTCATGGATGGTTACCATTTGTGCTTGGGTATTTTGTCCTGCAATTTTGAATTCAGTGAGACCTCTTGTCACACAGTCACCTAGAGAGCTAGGCCCATGAGAAATAGAAGTAAGCAATTAAAATCCCGTTTGCTGCCCTAGGCTTGTTTTGAGTTCATTGTTCAGCAGATGAGCTAGTTCAAGAGTTTCACTTTCAGCAGTTCATTTGATTGAACTTGGGACCAATAAAAGCAAGAGACCAGATAAAGCAAGAGGAAATAGCTGTGGCTTGGGAACATAAGTAAAACTGGTAGTGATAAAAAATAATCTATAAAGTGACAGCTTCTAGACTGCTTTATTTTCAAAATTGTTAGATTGTAGGAAGGTAGTAAGGTCTAACTTTGGCCCATCTTCATCACCTGGGCCATTTTAACATGTCATTTCGCAGAACATGGTGGCTCCAAGAATCATCACGGTCTTTTCCTCCTTTCTTTCAAGCAGTGGTCTTGACAAATTGCCCCAAGATAAATCTTCTGCCAACCTTTCCTGTTCAGTTTGATCCCCAGTAGTCATGGTGAGCTCCTAACTTTCAGATGTGCATTTGATTGAAAAAAAATATGAATAAATAAATCGGATTTGAGAAAGTCATGAGACCAAGACATATAGCATCTTACACCACAACTGCTTTAAGATGGTTCAGAAGACCTATAGCACTTAAAACTTTGGTGAGAAAGGAAATATGAGAAGAAGATATATAAGAGAAGAAGAGATTTGGTATTTCTTTTTTTTTAGAGATTTATTTTTTGAGAAAGAGAGAGAGACAGAGAGAGAAAGTACGTGGGAGGGCGGGGCAAAGGGAGAGGGAGAGAGAAAATCTCAATCAGACTCCCCAGTGAGCATGGAGCCTGACCTGGGGATTGATCTTGTGACCCTGAGATCGTGATCTGAGCCGAAATCAAGAGTTGGATGCTTAACCGACTGAGCCACCCAGGAGCTTCTGATATTTCTAATCTCATGTTATTGAGTGAGATTGTGAAAATAGATATCCTCATTAGAGAACTCTTTTAGTGTGATTCCTGACTTGGTTTCTTGTTTTCTTATGATAACGTGTTCCTAGGTAGGACATATGACTTTATTTTAAACATAAAGAGTGGGTATAGTAGATTGCTTCTGAAACAGCCTCAAATATATTCCACCTCCTGGCATCCACACCTTGGCAAACTCCCCTCACACAATAAATAGGGATGACCTGTGTAACCACCAGGACTTTGAGGAAATGATTTTGAAATATGACTTCCAAAGCTAGGTAATAAGAAAATATTGAGACTTCCATCTTGCTTCCTCTTGAATGACTCACTCTGAGGGAGGCTGGCTGCCATGTGGTAAGGACACTAAAGCAGCCCAATGCAGAGCGATTGGCAAGAGATTGAGGCATCCTGATAACAGGTGGTGAAGAACTAATTTGGAAGTGCATTCTTCAGCTCCAGTCAAACTTTCAGATGAGTGCAGCATTAGCCAACAACTTGACTGCAACCTCCTGAGAGAGACTCTGAACCAAAACCACCCAACTAAGCTGCTCCAAAATTCCTGAGCTGCAGATAAGTGAAATAATAAACATTTATTGTTTTAAGTTACTAATTTCTGGAATATGCCACAGTAGATGAGTGCAATTGCTAATAGGAATTATACTATCATTTACTGAGAATAATTATAGTCACAGTTACTTTGAAAATACTTTTACAAATTCAAGCCTCTTAGCTTTATTTTTAATATATCCTACCCTTTTATGAGATCCCTTATCCTTCTGTTCCATTCTCCAGGGATGCTTTTGCACTTTTCAGAATTCCAGCTATCTTCCTATGCTTCCAAAATTCCAAATTCCTTCTCTGTGTACCCATCTGCCCAGTCAGGCTCATTCCTGAGAACCGTCACATGCTTCATGTGTGTGTATCTTATTGCCTATCATGACTTTTAATGTTTTGTCTTCTCATCTTAACAATAGCCAGATTAATATTCTTGAGATCGTGGGCCTTGATCTCAGTGGTCCTCTATGCATGGTGGTTACTAGTCCTGAGACTACTGTTGTATAAGAAGTAGACTCTGAAGTGAGACCAAGCCAACTAAAACCCACTTACCTACCATTTCACAAATGTGAATTGCCTCATCCATGGAATGAGCGTAAGAAAGATGAGATGTCAGTGATACCATGAAGATGTAATGGTGTAATTTAGGATTAGTACCTGGTACAGTGTTAACATAGTGTGAAGTGTTCAAAAGTAACTATGATATTAAGCTGTTTTTATTTTCTGTTTGTGTAGTATATAATAATATCCAATATTGACTACTTCTTATATGTCAAGCTATGTTTTAAACTTTTCATATTGATTATCTTATTTAATCCTCTCACAAATCTTATGAAATATCAGCATTCAGATGAAGAACTCAGAGCATAGAGTAGTTGCAAGGCTTACCTGAAATCATAAAACTGGTAAGTGGCCGTCTGGATTAGTAACAGCTGTTCTGAGCCCAGAGGCCAGTGACTAACCAATTTTACATACCTCCCTGCCTCTAAGTATGAGGTAAACATGTGAACTTTGCTGGACAGATCCGAAAAGTATGATTTACTTGGATATATTTGTTGTTGTAAATCATTTACATTTTTTGTTTATGCACATTAAGTAGGAAACAAATCCATGTAAAAAATATGTATATGAGGATGGAGGTGTAAACATCTCATATGTTTCTCGTAGGGAAAGTCTTTGCAAATTTAGAGCAGCCTCTAGACAGAGACTTATGGGAACAAGGATGGTCCTTGGTTATGTAGGAAATCATTTTTTATTAGGAAGTATGAAACTATATCATGCAGTTCACTGATGGAACTCATCAGAAATGGAGTCGAGGAGCATGCCACAGCAATTAATGGTACATGTGACAAAGCTGTATTGACAATCCATTTGTAAAACAGTGATAGTAATACCAACAACTATATTGATTATTATGAAGAGTAATTGGCTAATCTTTCAAAAGCCTCTTATACACTACTAGGCTCACTCAATAAATGTTAATCCTCTTATTTCCACACTGCCAGAGGGCTTAGTCAGCATAGGATAGGTTATGCTTCAGTAACAAGAAACTCCAGAAATCTCAGTGGCTTAAAAATAATAAAGGTTTATTTCGACCTTGCGCAAAATCCCCTACAAGTAGGTGTGACTCTCTAAGGCAGCTGTTGTCCATGTTATAATTTATTATTGCCCTTCCATATCTACATATGCCTTTAGGATTGTTGAGGTAGAGAAAGGAAAGTCCAACACCAGCAATTAAATGCTTCTGCCTAGAACAACATATGCCATGTCCAATTTAATTTCATTAGTCAAGCAAGTCATATAGCCATGCTTGACTTATAAGGATCTGGGATGTACAATACTTTCAAGTACCATAAAGGCAGAGAACCAAAATAAATAGTGAGTAGCTTTATCACTCCCACATCATTATTGTTTTGTTTGAACTTCTCCATAAGATGATTTGCTCTATTGTTGACTCAAGGTCAGAATTGTTAGGCTTTAACTGATACTGGTTTTAACTCAGTTTTTAAAATACAGGGAAAGATAATGATTAATTGTGTGTTTTGTTAATTAAAAAGTGAATCATTTGCTATAAATTATTGTTGCTTTCATGAGTGAAAATTTACCTCCAGTATATGTGTAAATAAGTGTGTGTGTACTGCATGCATGCAACCCTCTCATTCCATAAAGAAACATGTCAAAGTGATGGATGAGCTTCTAGAGTCTCTGCTTCCAGCTCCATAGTATTTATTAATAGTTGTCCTTTTAGAGAAGGAAAAAGATTTCAAGGTCACGTACAGAGATTCTCTTGCTAAATATCCATCGAAATTAGTTGAGATATCACAGATGAGTTTCTTTTACACTGGACCAAATCTTCTTCACTCTTCTGTTTTGCTATGTCAGACAGGGCTCCACCTAGGGACAGACCTTACTGGAAAAGAAATTCAACATCTGTAATTTGTCACATAAAATAAAAATGAAAACATGATATATTCTATAAAGCATGAACTTCAAATACAAGTTGGCTTCATTATGGCTTCAAACAAGCAAACATGCAAACTACATGTTAGTAAATTGACATCTTTAGATCAAGGTTTCATGTGATCTTTATTATATATATTTTTAAAGATTCATTTATTTATTTGAGAGAGAGAACGTATGAGCAGGGGGAGGGGCAGAGGGAGAGCGAGAGAGAATCTTCAGCAGACTCCCTTTAGAGCCAGCTGCAGGGTTCTATCTCACAACCCTGAGGTCATGATCTGAGCCGAAGTCAAGAGTTGTATGCTCAACCAACTGAGCCACCTCGGTGCCCCCCATGTGATTTTTAATATCTTTTCTTATAACCCCTATAAGCCATAATATAGTATGGGAATAAACACTAGGATAAGTATATCCTATAACTAACTGGTATATCCTCGACCAATGCTATTCTCTCATTCCTGTAAGTAGACTTTTCTCAGCTCTTGAAAAGCGAAACCATCTCTCATCCTTCACATTGCTTTAACATCTGAATGTTGATGTATGACTTGTAAGATAAAGTGAATGAAACACACATCTAGATGCATGAAGTGATTTCAATTTGTCTGTATTTTATCCAGATAAAACATTGCATTTTATTTAGAGAGATTTCTTTTCAAATAATATGAATTTTTTTTAGGAACCCCAACCAAATTCTTTTTCATTTCTCAATAAGTATAATAAATAACTGTGTTTGTATTATATATACACACATATATTTAATAAATGTACATGTATATATAATGTGTATTAGTAATTATATCAAATAATTACCTTAATAACAAATAGTCGATTAATTATACTTTTAAAAGAGATTAGTGTACTGTACATCCATTATGCATGAATTACTAGTTTCTAAATAATATATAGTCATTAGGAGCAATGTGAAAATTTGACAAATTGAACTCTACTCAGAGATATTAATGACAATGTATTGTGAGTTACTCATAAGTAATTTTAAAATGCTGTGGCTGTGGAATGAAATTTTTTTTAAAGAATATTTTTGATACCCTGGTGTATAGCTTCTGTGGGGTTATTTGACAGATGTCCTGTGAGTTCTTTCAAAGCAGGGGATAAAAGTATAGTGGTCCAAACGAGAAAGTGTGAGCAGAATGGCTTTTGGGGATGTGGGTGGAGAGGCTGGCACTTTCTCAGTTCAATTAAATGGAATTTTAAATTGTGAATTTGCACAGAGCTGAAAAAAGGCAGCTATGTGGAAGTTTGTTTTCATTCTTAAAGTGAATCTTGTTCTGCCCTTGATACACTCATGCAGTGCTCAGAGCTGCTAATGGAGAATCTTCCTGTAATGTGAGAGGTTGGGACACATGTTCGTGTAAAAACATGTTTCTCTCTCAGACTGAGGTATAGAATAACCAAAATACTTTGCTTCAACATGATGGAACTGACTTTCTAAAATACATGATTTTTCTCATGATGCGTGGGAATTGAATATAAATGAGTTTGACCCATGACTTTAGCTCTAGTCAAGATGGAGTAAGCACATTCCGCCAGACACCTCCCACTAATTAGAACTAAATTTTCATCAGAACAAAACACATAAAACAACTCTCAGAAGTCTCTAACAGGTGGAGAGTAAAAGGTGGACTGGCTAGGGATGCCCGGTGAAGAGTGCCAGAAGGAAAATACATATGTTCTGGCTTGGGTGCTGAAACAGCCCACAGTTCAGAAATTCCAATGAGCAAAGAAAAACATAACAAAACAAACAAAACAACAATAACAGCAACAAGAAAAGTTTCAGTCTCTCTGGCCAGAGAACTAAAAACAGGGTAGTCTTGAAGTCAGACCCTCTTGATTATATAGCCGCTTTGGAAAAAAGTTGGGCAGTTTCTCATGGAACTAAATATACATTTATTATATAATTCAGCACTAGTACTCTTGGATATTTGCTGTAAGTAATGAAAACTTCTGTTCACACACCAGAAAAACTCATCACTATGAATGTTCATAGTAGCTTTATTTGTAATCAGTAAAAACTACTAACAAGCTTTAGTTAAAAATATAAATGATTGTACAATGTTATTTTTATGTGATGTTATATTTGGCCTTTACTTTTTCATAAACAATTGATTACAACAATTAAAAATATCTGAAATCTCATAGGAGATGATTTTATTATACTGGTATATTAATAAGCAACATTATTGGAAAGTCAATGATCAAATCCACTAAAAAATGAAGGAAAAGCATTGAATCCAAGGTGTTAACATTTAACTAAAGTTATAATCATCCTTTTATATTTTGGCCATCCGTATCGCTGTCCAGTGCTATCCTTTGCAGTAATGATACAAAATGAATAGTGCTATAAAATGTCTTTTTCCCCCATATTTCTTTTTAATGGAGTTCAAAGAACATGCCAACTCAAAAGACTTATTGGCAATAAAAGGTTGTTTATCCAAAGCTCCAATACTAGTAGCTCTATCAAAGCTTTGGCAAAAACATGGCTAAAAGATACTCCAGTATGAGGAACACTGTCATAGGGAATTTTATCCCTATAAAATAGCATTTATGTGCTCTCTAAAAGTATCTGCTCACTATTTATAAATGAATCTCAGCTCTTTTGTTCTCTCAGTGTTGCTAGTTTTGAAATGATATGTTTAAGTAGTTACTCTATCTAAGTGATGAGGCTAAGTCCTACCAGACATAGTAGGAAATACTAGCTACTGTTGGGTCCCTCTAGGATTTTGCATTTTGGTTGACAGGATTAGCACCTAGGAATGTTACTGGTATCAAGCAAATGCTTAAATCTATATCATTTACCTTATGTTCTTAGCATTTAGGAAGGAACTTGTCATACCATAACTGCCAAACATGTATTTTTAATTGTACTGTAAAAGCTGGGTGGTCCTATAATTAAAAGGATTATATCAACAAAGAATGGAATTATTTTAGAGTATTAAATAATAATAACACTACAATCAAAGACACCATCTAAAAGTGAAGAGCTTGAAAAGGTCACTATTTCTATGAATTTATAGAAGCTGGTTAGTTTGTTAAAGTAACAGCCTTATCACATTGTGGCTATACTTTGCTCTATGTAATGATTTATTTTTCAAGTAAAATATAGATTTATTATAACCTGAGATTGAAACCTTTATCAACTTTTTCAAAGTCAAATAAATAACAACTATGGATGAAATGCCAGAGGTTTACAAAATGAGTCTTAGACTGGAGACTTTTCTAACTTTCCTCAAAATTTTAGTTTGGAACTAAAAAAAAAATGGGCTGTTGTTACATTATTTTAAAAAATTATTTTATATGCATAGACAATTATCAGCTTCCAAATGGCTCTGGATTTAGGGGTTTTGCTCTCACTGGAGACTTGTTGTGGGTAAAATTAGTTCAATGGGAAGGTAAGTCAAGTCCAAGGGAATAGAGACAGTGCTGTAGAAATCATTGTGTTCATTTGAGAAAGTTATTACCTGCTTCTGCCTGTGTAGGACTATTGGAAATGAATCACCAAAGTACAACTACAGATACATTTGATTTAATTTTAAAATAAGCTATGAGAGATAAAAAGAAATGTCAGAAACCTCAACAGTTACCTAGGGTGAGGTGGAGAAGAAACTGATTTCCTTTAATAACTCTTAGTTATTTTTTTTTATTGCACACACACATCCTATTCTCTGCATAGATTAAATACAATGTCATGCAAATGGTTATAATATTCACAGGAAAACTAGTCTACTGATGTCTAATCCAGGGTTGTTGATACACTAATGTGCCATTTCTTGGATTATTTCTCAGATACCAATATTTCATCTTAGATATTTTATAAATAATTCTTATGTTGTTTTTTTCTTATAAGAATATGGTATTTGGTCACGTCATTCCTTTCTTAAAATCCTTCTAATGCCCCTCCCCTCCCATGTCATTCAAAATAAGATCCCGTATAAAGGAGGTGTTACATTCCCTGCCAGCACATCTTTCTCCCCATCTGCGCCCTACTCACTTACTGCCAGTCTCTCCTGTGCTCACTGGCCTCTTCGGTGGTCCTCAAACCTGACAGACATGCTCTTACTTGATGGCCTTGGCACATGTTTCTTCCACTGCCTAAATGCTCTTACCAAGGTGTCCATGTTTCAGCTCTTGACTTCCTTCAGATCTTTTGAAAAATGCCGCATCAGAGATTTCCCCCCAGAAGCATCCAGAAAAGAATGCAGCCTCCTGATACATTCATTTTAGTCTGGTGAGAACCATATCACATTTTTGACCTGCAGAACAGGAAGATAATCAGCTTGTGTTTATTTAAACCACAAGTTTGTGGAAATTTGTTATGACAGCAGTAGAGAATCAATACAAGGCCCCCAACCAATGGACACATGGACATTTCACCAGATCGCAAGTTCTTGAAGTTTTGTGGGATTTTTCTTTTTCCTACCCTCTGGCACTCATTTGTTTTACTGAGGTTTCTAAAGAGCTACCTCCTCTTCACCGAGTCCTCACAAGAGCATATCATCCATGTAATGGACCAGTGTGGTCTCCTGTAGACTGCAGGTAACTGATAACCCTGAAAAATAGAGTATTATAGGACTGGAGAGCTGATACAACTCTGAAATAGGACTCTGGAGATGTACTGCTGGTCTTACCAGGAGAAATACAGCTTCATTTGATTCTGTCTTCTAACAAAAACAGAAATTCACTAGATCGGGACTATATCTACATACCAGGTATCAGAGGAATGTGTTGATTTACTCAGGAAGTGAAACTACATGTGGAAGGGCAGCTGAAATTGGAGTCACCAACTCTTTAAGTTTACCCACCTATCAAAGTAAATAAGCGATACCCAATGGGTTCAAGGCATGAGAACAATATTTTTGAATGCTCAACACAGACTCATCTAAATTAGATGACATTCTTCAATGTCAGGTGAATAATATGACCCATAGTGGTTCTTTTCTCTACACCTGGTCATATGGTAGTGGTCATTATTTATGACTATCTTTTTTTTTTTTTTTTTCACTATCCATCCCACATTCCTTTTGCTCTCAGCAAGCACCCACATGTGGTTTCTTGCCTGGTATGGTGACCACATAGAGGTTATTAATTTAGAAGGTATTGACATCCTGAAGAACACTATCTCAGGCTTGCAAGGAATTGACTCCCAGATGGTTCTGTAATTGAATCTTTAAAAGTTCATTCCACAATTCTTTTAGCTCATCTGCTTCAGAGTGTTGGACAACATAGTAATATCAGTTAATCCTGTGGGTATTGCTATGCTTCATTTTTTATGTAAAATTCCTTGGTCAGAAAATGAATTTCTTCATCAGAAGCAATCCTGCATGGAATATGTGACAGTGACTAAGGCATTCAGTAAGTCTAAGGATACTGGTTTTGCAAGAAAAAAAAAATCTAAACAAGTAAAACAAGTATTTATCCACAATAGGTGTCTACTCCAGAGGAAATAGAGTGCTGCCCTTCCTATGATATAAGTGGTCTGATATAATCAGCTTATGACCAGGTCCTGCCTGACCCTTTGGAGAATGGTGCCCTGTCAAACACTCATTGTGGATCTCTCCTGTTGGAAGTTTGGGAATTCCACAGTGACTGTAGCTATCATGGCCTTTGTAAATGAAATTCCATGTTGCATGAGTGACTTTCAGGAGAAGCTGGTATGCTTGACTAGCGCTAAATATACTGACTCAGAACAGGGAGGAGTAAAGGAAAGCTGGTGAGGACTGGAGAAGGTATCGTTCTAGAAGCTGCCTCACACCAAATAAAGAGGCTAACAAATCAGTGACAGCTGCCACAGTGCCTCGGATCTTCCATCAACCAAAGCTTAAGAAATGTGGCTTCTGCTTCACTTCCGTGCTTCTAAAGTGTCTTCTGTGGCCAACACTAACTAGGAAAATGGAATTCTGGGAAATATATTTTTGTGTTAAGTTGACAAATTAATAGTATTTTACTAAATTTTTTTATACATAATCTACTATTTTTCCTCATTTGATGTTTCTGTTGGAAAATAAAGAGTGTCACCTGGACATAGAAATGTTGGATTGAGTCCATTAAATGGACGGCAGTATTTTTGGTCAATGGTAGAAATGAGGGCAACTTTGGGGATATTTTTTTTATTCACAATAATTACAAAGAGGGCCACTACTGATTACTAGGTAGAGTAATACTTTTGGCCTTTGAGAAGAAATTGTGTTGTCTTAAGACAAGTATTAGCAAGGTGCCTTCTTTAGAAGAAACACAAGGCTGATATTCCACCAAAGTCCTTGAATTTTATTTGATTTTTTTGAAGTTTTCTCATGAATAGATTGAAGGCTATACCTTAGACATCACTCAGAGTCTGAGAAGGGGATTGTTGTGCAAGTACTCAGTGATGGAGAGAGTCTGGGGGTCTCTTTTGAAACTAAATGTATTCTTGCCATATGATACAGCCAATTGCACTCCTTGGTATTTACCTAAAGGAGGTGAAAACATGTCCACATAAAAACCTGCACATAGATATTTATAGCAGCTTTATTCATAATGGCCAAAACTTGGAAGCAACAAAGAGATTCTTCAGTAGATAAATGAATAAATAAACTGTGGTACATCCAGATAATGAAATATTGTTCAGCACTGAAAAGAAATGAGCTGTCAAGATATGAAAACACATGGAGAAATCTTAAATTCATATTACTAAGTGAAAATGCCAATTTGAAAAGGCTACATATTATATGATTCTAACTATATGACATTCTGGAAAAGATAAAACTATGGAGGCAGTAAAAAGTTCAATAATTTTCAGGAATTTGGGGATGAATAGGCAGAGCACAGAGGATGTTTAGAGCAGTTAAAATAATCTGTATGATACCATAATGATGGGCACATGCCATTTATACATTTTTTCAAACCCATAGAATGCACATCAAGAATGAACCCTAATGTAAACTATGTGCTTATGATGTGTCAGCCTCCATTTATCATTTGTAACAAACGTACCCTCTGGTTGCCGGTGGGGGGCGGGGGGCGCTGTCGATAGTGGAGGAAGCTATACAATAATGGGGACAGGGAGTATATGGGAAATCCCTGTGCTTTTCTTTCAATTTTGCTGTGAACCTAAAATATCTTTTAAAAAATGAAGTCTTAACTAAAAACAAACAAAACTCACAGGCAGTATTTCCAAGTTCCTACCTGTATAGTATCTTCCATAATTATTTACCCCAACATATGCGCACGCGCACACACACACACACACACACACACACACCTCTTGCTGTCATGATGTTACTTATATTGTTAAAACTCCCCCCTTTGCACTGTTTCCTCATCCCATGTACTGCCCACATTCTACTGAACCGCTTTCAAGGCCTGAGCTCCTGGCATATTGGTTCTACCCATTGCATGGAGTGCCTTGGGGAACGTGATCAGTTTTCTATTCTGTTTATTGTGTGAGGAGAATTCACTTGTAGTCTGATAAATACTTTCCCCATCCTACTCAGTTCTAATTAAGGATTTCATTAATGCAAAGTGAGTTGAGAAGGATCTGGAAAGTCACTTAGTCCACACTAATCTTCTTTCCCCTGTCATACCTCAAGAGGCCTGTCTACATTATCTTCTTACTCTCCAACTTAGAGCTTTGCATAAATATGTGGCCAATCCATGTTTGTCAAATTGTCAGAACCCCTCAAATATGTAGAATCCCAAATACCATGGAGACTTGGCCTAAATTTGGCAAACTCTGATTTTTATGTAGCCTATAAAAAGTGAACAGCTCATTCTTTTGCTCAGATCTAGAATGTTCATTGATTGGTTGCTGCTATGTTGTGGCCAGAGTCATGGTTGGCCACTATAAACAATTTATAGGCATAATTTAAATATTTATTTTTGCCTATTTTGTTCCTGGTTTCTTTTTAAGAATAATGAGACTCTCAGGATTTCCTGATTCAGTTGTTATCTTCATTTTGAAAACAGTGTTTTGTTTTGTTTTGTTTTTCTTTTTTCATCTAAAGGTTAAAAATATACTCCTAAACTCATAATCCCCAGTAATGTAATATGAACTGTGCTTCTAAGCTCCAGAATTGTTTTATTTTGTCATTTACAAAGTCATCCTGGAAATATTTGTTTCCTTGCCTTGCAAATACTGGCTAACCATATTGGGTTACTGTGATACATAAGCAGAGAAAAGATTATTTTGGTAAAAATAAATAAATAAAGTGATTTTCCCTAAATTTTCAGGGATTACTTCCTTGACTAGTTCTTTGACTAGTTTAAAACAGGATGAAAATCCTCATAGTGGAAAATATGCTAACATTAAAACCACCCCCTTATTTTAAAACAAAGAAAGATGATGCTTTTTTGTGTGAAATTGATTTGAAATCTTTAGTTTTCAACGTTTTAATGATGCCGTGTATTGCATTTGAAAAAAATAATATTACCTTCAAGGGAAAAGGAACAATCCTTTGAAACAAATGCCTTGATATTGACTTCTTTCAAAGGTCAACTTTCTTTGTAATACATTGGAATAAATGCATTGCATGCATTTGAAAGGACTAACATGTAGTTGTAGAAAAGGTTTTTAATTGACAGATGCTCTTCATCTAGGAAGAACATTTGCCCACATGTAAAAAGTTTAACTCATTCCAATACAAAAGAGAAGCATGGTTTAGCTATGTCTACATTTTTGGTTTTTGTTCTCTCTTGTCTTTTCTCAACAGATTCATTTCCTTGACTTCAAGGGTCACTTCTACATGTTTAACAAACATATTGTAATTTCTCCTCCAGCTACCACTTCCAACTTTTCACCTCCATTTTGGGCATTTCCAATGAGTGTCCCCACCACTGCCTCAAATCCAGGATTTAATCTTCCTCCATCAAACCAGCACAAACTGTTCTTGTCATATTTCTACTAATAATAATCATTAGTTATCTAAGATTGAAAAGTTTGAACAATTTTTTTCTCCACATCTGATCACTCAAGCCCTGTTCATCCTTACCCCACTGTTTTTTTTCTTTATTGATTTCTTACTTTCTGATCTCAGAACTACCATTCTTACTCTGATTTCTCCCTCATGTCTGAACCTCATACCATACTCTCATTTCTAAAATCTAATCAATCTTCACATCACTGTGATATGAAAATTCTCAGTTTTACATCATACCCCTGTTGAGAAAGTTTTGAGGAATCCCATAATCTAAACTATGGGAAGAAACCAGATGCCTTAACTCAGCAGGTATAACCTTCCAAAACGTGTCCCTTACTCACTTTTCCCACATTATCTTCCCCTTCTCTCTGATGAAAACCTTTTTACTTCTAAGAAGGCTAATTCTCTCACTGTCCGTCAAGCATTGTTTACCAAAACTCTACAGTAGTTTCCACCATATCTGTTTACTTCTGACCCATTTCACCCTGGTCTCTAACACACAACAGAAGTATGTAAATCACTTCTGAGTTCTTCTAAACAAATAATCATGTTATCTTGCTCTTGCTTTACGAATTTTATCTTAGTAAAAGCATCCATAATAACTAGTTTTAACATATCACATCATTAGATTCTAGGAAAGTGTATTTTAAATAAAGGAGATATTTATCCATTTTATATATTATAAAACAGATGAAGATCATTGAAGTTCGGTGAATTTCCCAAAGACACACAGCCAAGAAACATTTTTTGATCTAATGGATCTTTCTTTTCAATTATACCCCACTCTCATATCAGTTGCATTTCACACCATTTACACCTCTTGCTACCTGGGAATGTCCCTCAGTTCACAATCTTTCTGACTGATGTGGGGCAAAGGAACTGTGCTTTTCCACATAACTAATTTAACGAAGGGTTAGTACAATTCAGAGGTTAAGAACTAGAGCCATGGGATCAAATAGTCCTCAGTTTAAATCTCAGCTCTAATACCTACTTCCATATAAACTTGGATAAATTATTTAATATTGCTAAACTGCAATAAAATGGTGATGGTGATAATGCCTATCTTATAGCACTGGATTGTAATGAGCATTCAATGAGGTGACGTATGAAAACACTTAACATAGTATCTGCCATCCAACAAATGCTATTTTTATTACTGTTTGCAAATGGCAATAGGAAGAGTGGTTCGGAGAGTGAAATCTATTTTTCAAGCAGATGCCTATGATCCAGAGGCATTTAGATTTTTTAAACCATAAATGACCTATAATATAATGGGAGAAAAATAGATAATGATGAAATTTTCATCACTTTACTCAACTAGGATGACAATTTTGGATAAAAATGTCTCTTTTACTAACCTTAAATTCTGACTTAAATGCATTATGTAACTGAGTTAACTGTATTCTCATCATA
This sequence comes from Ursus americanus, assembly GCF_024610735.1. Taxonomy (NCBI): domain Eukaryota; kingdom Metazoa; phylum Chordata; class Mammalia; order Carnivora; family Ursidae; genus Ursus; species Ursus americanus. The sequence continues at coordinate 14,880,360 of NC_142160.1, read as the reverse complement.
TGTGTACAATCAGGTGATGGTTAATTTTATGTGTCAACTTCACTGGGCCATAGGATGTCAAGATATTTAATCAAATATTATTCTGGATGTATCTATGAGGGTGTTTCTGGATGAGATTAATGGTGGAATCCTAGATTGAGTAAAGCAGATTGCCCTCCCCAGTGTGGGTGGGTTTCATCTAATCAGCTGAAGATCCAAATAGAACAAAAGGATGAGACTTTACTTGCCTGACTATTTGAGCTGAGACTTAAGTCTTTTCCTGCCCTCAGTCTGGAACTTACACCACCAGCTCTCCTGGGTTTCCAGTTTGCCAACTACAGAATTTGGGACTTCTCCTCCTCCGTAATTGTGTGAGCCAATTCTCTCTCTCTCTCTCTCTCTCTCTCTCTCTAATGCTTGTTTTATATTAAGCATAGTGCCAGATATTACTAGAAAGGAATCCATAAGAGAGTATTTGAGTTTATGATCAACCTGTTGAATGAATGAGCAAAAGGGCTTAATATAAGCATAGATTTGAAACAAACAAACAAACAAAAACCATAGCACTGAAATCAGAGCCGCAGTCTGAATCATCAGAACCAAAGGGAGACATTGCATAAAGGAAAAATAAGGCTAAGAATCTGGTTCAACTCAGAAGCCAGAAAGACTCCGTTTTTGAGGTTTGGAGCCTTCATCCCTATGACAACTAAAGGGAAAAGGAACTAGGGGAAGAAAAGGGGACATTTTTAAACTCTAAAAAAAAAAAAAAAATCATTCTCTACTTGTGATTATTTTTCTGAAGGCAGCTCCTCTTACAGTTCTATCATGAACTTCATTAAAAAAGACACGTGTGTCAAAATTAACTCTTATTTTTTGGATATTTTTATATTTTTATTTAATATTAGTTTCATCTCATAAATCTTATAAGTTCAATTAAAATAGAGCTTTTACAAATCAAGGAAACATGGTCTAAATATTAGCATCTTCCCAGTGTGGGATAATTAGTGAAAGTACTTGGCTTGAATTCTTAGGTTTTAGTTTATAATCTGTTTATAGAATCTCTGCTCTTGATTGGATTCATGTAAGGCCCTTTTCCCTATTCTCTAGAGAGGTAAATTGGGGCTCCTAAAGGCAAAATAATGCCAAGAGAAGTTCTCTTGACATTTTCAAGGAAATGTTGGGCTATTCTGATGGAACTTTGTGGAGTTTTGTGTGTGGATCCCATCGACCAGTTCAGGAAGTGATACGAAATCCAGATAAAGTAGTTCAGGCAACCTGCCTGCCAGATGCTTAAGGAGCTTATGTGGCTTTGACTTGCGAGGGGAAGCAGAGAAGAAACAGAAACAAAGTGGCCAAAATCCGTTCTCAAAACAGCCAAGAACATTCCATTCATTGGAGGCCAAAGCTTGGGAGGCATTTTATTTTAGTACTGGTAAATTGTCTTACATTGCTGAGGATATTTTATTTTATTTTATTTTACTTTATTTTATTTTGGTCTGGTTGTTCAGGACACTGTGTTTGTTTTTAGTTTATGATGCTTGTTTTATCTCTTTTTAAAATAATCAAACAGCTGTGTCTTAACATAACAGAAAACAAAATTCTAACATATTTTTGTGTTGGTAATGACTTTTCATGTTGTGCCCCTATAAACTTTCCTTGGATAGCTAAATTGATCTAAACTCATCCATTTGTTACATATCAAATGCTATCACTGTAATTTATGTATCAGGTGGTCCTTAAGGTTTGCTTTTCTTGAATTCAAAATGCATAGTGTATTTAGTATGCCTTTCCTTCTTAGATTAATGTTACGTATGAATACTTTTACAAGGCTAAGCAGAAGTGATTATCAACTTCCCAGCCCCAATGCAAAAAATGTTTTTATTAGGGACAGATCATTGATGCCACCATTGGAAGGGTTTGATAGTGTCTTCTGGATTTGCATAAAAACCGTGGGAAAGTGGATGCTCTCCCAGACATTCATGAGGTCATTCCCTCAAAATGACTTAACATATACCTACTCCAAACCAAGAATAACTGAATTATACAAATATATATGTGTATATATATTCCAGAAATATATATGTATATTCTAGAAATTATATATATAATTATATGTATTCCAAAAATATATATATGTTAATATATATATATATGGCTAGTTTTATAGCTAGTTTTAGTCCCTTAAGAATATGAGAAGTCTTGAGGATAGTTCTAATGATAAATTATAAGAATAAGAACATGAACTAAAAATGTGTAGCCTTACCCCTAACTGTGCTGTTGTGGCAGGAATGTCTTCTACATATATGGGCTTTTTCTCCTTCTATGATAGCCAGTTCCAGGTAAAAAATATGAGGGCTTGTAATGAGAAAAAAGTGATGAACCCTATTTATTATCTTAGTGTTCTCCTGGGAGTAGGATGTCTTCTCTAGATACAGGCTGTCTTTTCTAGATAATAAGAAAGTGGAGGGGCGCCTGGGTGGCTCAGTCAGTTAAGCATCTGATTCTTGATTTCAGCTCAGGTCACGATCTCAGGGCTGTGAGATGGAGCCCAGGTCCAGCTCAGTGCTGAGCGTGGAGACTGCTTCAGATTCTGTCTCTCCCTTTCCCTCTGCCCCACCCCACCCTACCCCCCACAACCCCCATCTCATGCGCAATTACACTCTATCTCCCTCAAAAAAAAAAGTGGAAAAGAGTGAAATTAAGAATTTTCAGTTTGTGGCTTCCTCCTCCTAAAAAGGGCACTAAAACACAGTTAATTCACCCAGTGAAATATTGTAATATTATTTGACAAATATTTATTGAGGAATCAGTATGTTTTGGCATTGGAAATACAGAAGTGTATTATTCAGGTCAAGTTCATGTATGGATTTCAGAAAGCCTAATGTTGCAGTAACTTAAGATAGATGTTTCCTGCTATCACATGTAAAAATCTCAGCTTCATTTATCTTGCTGCTCTGCTATTCTCAGTATGTGACTCCTGCCTGAAGAGCTTTACCCATGAAGACAGTATTTTGGCCAGTATGATGAATAAAAATATGAGGGAAGGAAAACTCTCCACCTCCACCCTCATCTGCAGGAACGCTTTCCATAAGAGACATATAACACCTTTACTTCTATTCCACTGGCCAGAATTTAATCATGTGGTTATAGCAAGTTTAGGGAGGGCTGGGAAATGCTGTCTATTCTAACTGTTTAATTCTATAGCTAATATTTCATAAAATCTTTGAGGGGGTCAGTCTGTTGGATAGATGCTCATGGAAATCAGGGAAATGTTTTTTTGTGAATATGTGAGCAACAAATCTACAGGGGAGGGGAGCACTGGATGACTAGAGCCTATTTGTGGCAATTTAGATTCAAGAATGTAGGAGAGTGAAGGACCCTATTGCAATAGAAAACTCCCTTGAGATATTTGTCTTCTGGAGCTTATTTTCTTTGCTCAAAACTTGGGGAATTTTTGGAGGTATGAGTTCGGTTGGAGAGAATATATTTTCCTGTCATTACTGACTATGACATCCTCCTTCTCCAAAGGACTGAGGTGAATACCTGCAGGAAGGGAGATCTAGGAAGCTAATTGAATTAGAGATCAGTTTGTTAAAGAAAATAGGGCTTCTAGCTTTTTTAGTTAAGTGATCTACATTGGATATCTTTCATGTAGTTAACCAATATTTTGAGTTAGGACAAGGCAATATTCGTCCCTCATATTCCAAATGAATGTAAGTTAAAGACACAGAAAATTCTGGATTTTAAACTGAGATTTATGTAAATAATATCTCAATATAAAACCAAGTTCAAGTGTGTCTTTGTGGATTGGGAACCTTGCCATTTTCAAATAAATGAAACAACCCTATTTAAGTGACAGTGAATATATATCAAAGCTCTGTGTATATTTAAATTTTAATTTCACACATTATCCAGATGAACAGAGGAAATATTTTTTAGTCATCAAGTCATCATGTTTAAATAATGTTGGATGTAATAAAATATTAATGTAATATTGTATACTTTAAACACCATTTATTGAGCACCTAGCACTAGTCACATGAATATACTACATTGAGTGTTAGAGAAATGAGTTGAAATAAACCATACTCTCTGCCCTAATGAAGCTTATAGTTAAGTTGAACAAAAGATAAAATCCAGAATAACTAATAATATAATGCAGTGCCAGATAAATGCCAAATTAATAAAACATGTGATAAACAAAAAGAATCCAGAAGGATCCAGAGGAAGAAAGATTATTTCAAGCTGTGGTGGTGGGTCTTCAGACAGAAAGTTTATCTTGATATATTTGTTAGAATATTGGTAAAATTTAAATTTTTCATGAATGTGGTCATTTGAAAGCAGAAAAAGATCTTCTTTTAAAGCACTTCAAATATAACCATTCTCTAGTTACAATATTTGAAATCATGTTTATTTTTTGAAGCTGATTTATATTCCAAATCTTTTGCAAGTACACAATGATCTGGAAGTTATGAAGTTCAGGATCAATCGAATGTGTAATTTCCATGCTGGCTGTTGCTTCGATGAAGGGCATAGGTTCTGATCCCCATAAAACACGCTATCTCCAGGTACACGGTACCTGTGCGTAGTATCTAACAAGCATCGTTGGCACAGAGTTTTATTATGAAGTCTAATTATCAGAAAAGAGGCTATAACCGTAAATCATTAGGTGAAAAATGAAACTGATGAACCAATCCCTAACTCCACCAGATTTCTTTTGTTTTCACCTGCTTTTACCTTGGTCACACTGGCTGAATATGAGTCAGTTTGTTTCTTCCTGAACCCATTGCAAGAGGATGGAGCTGTTCTACTTATTACTCTGTACAATCAATAACCAATTCTTGAGTCTCTGCCGTGATCCTAAATACATGTTTTTCTCTTTCGATTACTCTGATATATGCCGATCACAGGTAGAAGAGCAAGAACAACTTTTTCAAGGGGAAAACCTCAGTTTTGATTCTGTGCTGACATCCTGTCTCTGTAGTGTCCTTTCTAGCCCTATTAAAATCTCGTTTTCTACATTTAACCACAAGCTCCTTGTTTAGAGGACTTCTGGTGTCACATTAAGTCTACATTATCAATTCTATTGTGGTTAATTGCATGCTGAATCATACTGAGTATGTAACCGTTATATATTAAGAAGCTAAATAAGATCTTTAAGGCTTTTCATTGTTAGAGCCTGGAAAAGCAGAGATATCTCTTTCTGCAGTGATGCATTTGGTATAGGCAAACTTCATTTTCACAATCAGCACACCTTATTTGCCAAGGAAAATAAAAACTCTTTTTTTTTCCCTTAGAAATATACATACTAACATACTTTGATAATTTCAATATGTGAAATGTCAAACTACACGGGACTTTCTGGTCATAAGTAGACAAGAGATTGCATTGAGAGTCTTAACACAGTGACACAGTGTGTGGAATCAAGTAACACAGAACTGAAAATCAATTCTGTTAAATTCATAGGTGAGGTCTGATATAACTTTTCTTATGACCACACAAGGTGGTATATATATCTTTAGGGCATAAAATTCTCATAGTGATCACAAACAAAGCATGGAAGTAAATGAAGTATTTTTAAAAATATGGAGTCATTTTTAACAAGACCATGTTTATGTAAATTAGATATTGAAATAAAGAGAAGCTAATATTTCAAGTATAAACCTTGAATGTTGAATTATGCATTTGTGTTTAATATTTTGAAATTCACATGATTTGTTTTATTCTGTGATGCTTTAACCAGCAAAATTATCTCTGACCTCATCAGCCATCTTGATCTAATTTAATTTTTTTTTTAAACGAAGGCGGGAGAGAGAGAGGGGTGGCAAGGGGCAGAGGGAGAGGGAGAGAGAGAATTTTAAACAGACTCCATACCCAAGTGCAAAGCCTGACATGGGGCTTGATCTCACAACCCTGAGATCATGACCTGAGCTGAAATCATGAGCCAGATGCTTTACCAACAGAGCCGCCTAGGCATCCCTTTATTTAAATTTTAACTTAAGTTTGTTATTAATGATGATGAAGAAGGGGATTAAAAAAACATCATGTACATGTCCACGGCCTGGTGAACACAGTCAGCGAGGCATTGACATACACTGCATTGCATGTGGTTGAAGCTACAGGCTGGCTGGACTCTTGATCTGGAAGCAGCAGGCTGAGAATGAGATGTGCCTCTGCACTGTGACATAGGTCAAGTATTCTGCAAGACAGAGGAGACTGGAGTCAACCTTTGGAACTACAATAGGGCTTTCTCACTCAAGGAAATACACTAAAGAGCCTCTTTCCCTGCTAGCCAGTGCTACAATTGAACAGAAAGCTATGGACCCGAGAAGGTAATGGGTGAACACACAACCACACATACAGGAACTGACTTGTTGACCCAATTGCTGATCTTCAAGATCACCTCCATGTAAGAGCTGATACGCAAAATCCTTACGGGAAGTGGACAGAGAAGTGGCAAGGATAGGTACTGGAAACAAAAACAACACGAGCACTACACCAGAGTGGTGGACACAAAACAAAGAAGGGTAAGGAAAGGGAGAGGGAATCACACACACTCACGCGCGCGCACACACACACACACACACACACACACATTGTATAGTGTTAAAAACAAAATTCAGCCAAGTAAATTTGGAGATCTAATTGGCTTTATTAAATGATTCATGAATTAGGCAGCATTCCATCTAGCAAGTAGAGGGGAGCCTCGAAAGAGTTGCGCAAAATAGAAGGTTCTATAGGAAGGCGGGTGGGGCAAGAAAATTATTTGCCAAAAAAAAAAAAAAAAGGAAAATTCCGAGCAAGGTCAATTTCCCTTGGTGGGGAGCAGGGAACAGAGGGTTTTGTCATGCAGATTACCCGATCTTCCCTCAGGGAGTGGAAAGGGCCCTTGGATAGATTACCTCACTGGTGATGTGGACTTCTGGATTTTTCAGCCTGCCTTCTGGGGGAGGGGCCTCCTACACTGATATTCAGGCAACCCAGTTTGGGTAGGGTCTCTCTGTCCCCTGCGAGGGGGGATGGGGATTGGCACAATGTGAGCTGGTATTTCTGGGCTTTTGTTCTCTGGCGGCTTTCCCTGGCGGTTTTCTGTGGCTCTTCTGAGAGTCAGAGCAGCAGTGGCCAAATCCTACCCTCTGTCCCAGAACAGAGAGATCGCAGTCCAGTCTCCACTGAGCTCTCTTGGTCTCTTTAACTCTGTTTCTGTTGGTGCTGCTAAAAACCCTGGAGCATCCCGGGTTGTACACCCCACGGCCGGTGTCCCAGCCCTCACTTCCAGGGCCGGCACGTCTCTGTTCTTTGTGCTTCTAACACTGCCAGCCGCCCATCACCAGTGAAATCTATCCATCCCGATCAAAATACTAATGACATTTTTCAAAGAACTGGAACAAATAGCCCTTAAATTTGTGTGGAACCAGAAAAGGCCCCGAATTGCCAAGGAACTGTTGGAAAGGAAAAACAAAGCTGGGGGCATCATGTTGCCAGATTTCAAGCTATACTACAAAGCTGTGATCACAAAGACAGCATGGTACTGGCACAAAAACAGACACACAGACCAATGGAACAGAATAGAGAATCCAGAAATGGACCCTCGGCTCTTTGGGCAACTAATCTTTGACAAAGCAGGAAAAAACATCCAGTGGAAAAAAGACAGTCTTTTCAATAAATGGTGCTGGGAAAATTGGACAGCTACATGCGAAAGAATGAAACTTGACCACTTTCTCACACCACACACAAAGATAAACTCCAAATGATGTGAGACAGGAATCCATCAAAATCCTAGAGGAGAACATAGGCAGCAACCTCTTTGACATCAGCCACAGCAACTTTTTGCATGACACATCTCCAAAGGCAAGAGAAACAAAAGCAACTTTTTGCATGACACATCTCCAAAGGCAAGAGAAACAAAAGAAACAAAAGAAAAAATGAACTTGTGGGACTTCATCAAGATAAAAAGCTTCTGCACAGCCAAGCAAACAGTCAAAAAAAACTAAGAGGCAGCCCACGGAATGGGAGAAGATATTTGCAAATGACACTACAGATAAAAGGCTGGTAGCCAAGCTCTATAAAGAACTTCTCAAACTCAATACCCAAGAAACAAATAATCAGATCAAAAATGGGCAGAAGATATGAACAGTTTTCCAATAAACACATACAAATGGCTAACAGACACATGAAAAAAATGTTTAAAATCATTAGCCATCAGGGAAATTCAAATCAAAACCACACTGAGATACCACCTTACGCCAGTTAGAATGGCAAAAATTGACAAGGCAAGAAACAACAAATGTTGGAGAGGATGTGAAGAAAGGGGATCCCTCTTGCATTGTTGGTGGGAATGCAAGTTGGTACAGCCACTTTGGAAAACAGTGTGGAGGTCCCTTAAAAAGTTAAAAATTGAACTACCCTATGACCCAGCCATTGCACTACTGGGTATTTACCCCAAAGATACAGACATAGTGAACTGAAGGGCCATATGCATCCCAATGTTCATAACAGCATTGTCCACAATAGCTAAATCGTGGAAGGAGCTGAGATGCCCTTCAACAGATGACTGGATTAAGAAGATGTGGTCCATATATACAATTGAATATTACTCAGCCATCAAAAAGAATGATTTCTCAACATTTGCAGCAACATGGACGGCACTGGAGGAGATAATGCTAAGCGAAATAAGTCAAGCAGAGAAAGATAATTATCATATGGTTTCACTCATTTATGGAACATAAGAAGTAGGAAGATCAGTTGGAGAAGAAAGGGAAGAAAAGGGGGGGGTAATCAGAAGGGGGAATGAACCATGAGAGGCTATGGACTCTGGGAAACAAACTGAGGGCTTCAGAGGGGTGGGGGGTGGGGGAATGGGATAGGCTGGTGATGGGTAGTAAGGAGGGCACGTATTGCATGGTGCACTGGGTGTTGTACGCAAGTAATGAATCATGGAACTTTACATCAAAAACTAGGGATGTACTGTATGGTGACTAACATAATATAATAAGAAAATATTATAAAATATTATTAAAAAAAAGATTACCTCACTGGTGCTTAATCAGAAAATTCCTGACTGACGAGTTAAAATTTACATTTCTGGGGAGGTTGAAACTGCAGTTAGATTAGGCATTAAGGTATATTGGTGGGACATATGCTTGGGGGATGACTACCAACATGTATCTTGGGGGGTTTAAAGATAAAGAAAATTTCTGAAGGAATTTTTATACCCGAAAGTAGACTTACAGAATCCTGTCCGTGGTTGGGGGTGGGGGTTTTGGGCTAGGATTGCCTTTTGCACTTAGCCAAGTATTAATTAACATTGAAGCAATTGAGTCCCCAGAGGAATGTCACTCTGCCTGTTTTAAGGACTTGTCAATGGGCTGTAGGTAGTAAGGGAATTTAATAATTTTTCTTCTGCCTTTGTTTCCCACATCACATAATGCATATATGACATATTATTATAAAAATTGTCATATATATATATATATATATATATATATATATATATATATATAGTCAGACACACTATCAGGTTCTGGATTTGAAAAGCTAAATGGAGAGATTAGAGCTAAAGATATAAATATTTGTAAGGGAATCATATGCGTACTGATTTTATTTGAATCCTTAGTACTACTGGATTCAGTCAATTCAGGAAGGGGTATAGAGAGAAGAAAAGAGAAGAAAAGAAAAGAAAGGTAGAAAGAAAGGGAGGGAGGGAGGGAGGGAGGAAGGAAGGAAGGAAGGAAGGAAGGAAGGAAGGAAGGAAGGAAGAAAGGAAGGAAGGAAGGAAGGAAGAAAGAAAAGGAGATGGGGAGGAATGGAGAAAGAAAGGGTGAGTCTTAAGACTTTACTATGAGGTAAATATGAAGAGATTTGTCTAAGTATGAGAAACTAGAGGAGAATGTGTTACAGTGGATGTATCAAGAAGGAAATCAATGCATAGTAGAAAAATCAATAATATAATACACATAAAATAAAGTTGCACTTAATGGTCCACAAAATCCAGAAAATGTTTAGAGAAAAATATTATTTTATATAAAAAAATCTCCACAGAGCTAATTGTCCATGCCATTTACTTTGATCATAACTATTACTTAGCTACAGAAATGTAGCAACAAAAAATAATCAAATTGCCCAAAAATGTAAGCAATCCCAAATAAACCCTAGTAGTTGACTAAAATTATTAAATTTTTAGCAAGCAAAAAAATGTAAGAATATAACTTCAAAATTCAACAACTACCATAAATGGCGTACTCCAAAAAAATATACTTATTTTTTATTAATAAAAAGAATAAAAATGTAGACTGTTTTTGGTTAAATAACAAATTAAAAAAAACAAGGAAGCAGAAGTAGGAAAATATATTTAAGAATGCTCTAAAATATCTTAAAAAGCAGCCCCATTATGTAGCTTTTTTTTTTTAATAACAAAAATACATTAGATAAAATTCTGGAAAATCTATTCTTAGAAAATGGAAAACATTTATAATAACTAATTTATTTTTTAAATATTTGGAAAAATTATAAATGGCTATTTGAAATATTTGAAGAAAATTCTTATAAATAGCTAAAAAAATTAAATATAAAATGGAAAACTCTTACATTTACTAAATATGCTGTACTGATAATAATATTTAGTAATCTTAAGGCAGCTACTCTCAAATACTGGTAGTCATGTAAACAGAGAAGACTTCACTGGACTATAAATTTACAATATATATGAAAGACTAAATATTATATGATAAGCTTTGATCCAAAAATCATATTCATCTAGGCAGAGGAAATATTCACACAAGCCTAGTAGTAGTAGTATATTATTATACTCTTATTCATCATAGTGGCAAATTAAAAACATCACATAAAGGTATCATGATGAAGTGGTTAATTTCGCTATGGTATATCTGCATTATTTAGTTAGTAAAAACAATGTTATAAAAAACTATTTAAAAAAATAAATAGGGGCGCCTGGGTGGCACAGCGGTTAAGCGTCTGCCTTCGGCTCAGGGCGTGATCCCGGCGTTATGGCATCGAGCCCCACATCAGGCTCCTCCACTATGAGCCTGCTTCTTCCTCTCCCACTCCCCCTGCTTGTGTTCCCTCTCTCGCTGGCTGTCTCTATCTCTGTTAAATAAATAAATAAAATCTTTAAAAAAAATAAATAAATAAAATAAAATAAACTATAATAAACACATAATTAAATTTTATAGTATTATCTAGTTAAATGAATATAATTCCTGGGATAGTGTACACAAAATATTAACTATGTAAAGGGCATATACCATACATATACCATACCAACATGAAAATCATCATAAGTCCTAATTAAAGTCAGTAACTGTATTCTCTGCATGATAAGATTATACATGATATTTATGTACTTCTTTTTATCATTCCATATTTCCTAAGTATTTCATAAAGAACATATATTTAAATTCAGAAATAGATAGCAAACACAATGCTTAAAGATTTTAGACAGAAGAAGTGTGAGTTGGATTTTGGAAGAGTGAACCAATATGTGAAGTTCAATAACTTTATGAGAAGGAAAAATTCAATATGCTCTATGTAAGATTTTAAATGGGTTGAAGCTCATTTCAATGGATCTTTGAAGGTAAAATGTTGGAGCAGTGTTTTAACATTTTCTCCCACGACACTGATAATGATCTCACAAAGTTGTTTATAATCATTTTATTGCATTCATCAGCTGAGACTAATTATAACTCAGATGAAAATCATCCTTGCAGAGTGCATTCTAAATATTAATAAACATAAATAATGCAAGTTTACTATTAAAGCAATTCAAAACAACAAACAGAACCCACAGGGAGTTCCTTAAAATTAATCTGGTTCCACATAAATTCTATCTTAAAATGTTCAAAGCAACAATATCCCATATCACGGGATATATTAACTTTCTCCTTTCTTTTTGTTCTGTTTTCTAATTTTATAGGACAAAGTAATAGATGTGAGTAGTTGGTAGGTCAGGAAGAGTTTAGTGGTAACTTCTAATGAGGAAAATGGAATAATTTAAATATGAATTGGCTAAGAAAAAAATGAGAACCAGCCCCTCTTGATGTTGCTTTTCTAAAATTCTAGACTATTATTCATACCTTTTTCCTTCATTTCCTGGACTGTCAAAAATGGCAGCTATCAAGGATATGGACACGTATTGGTAACTTCAAATATCCATTTTAAACGCATAGGTTTCAAATCTCAGATACATTGACACGTTAGTGTTTAAAACTTGTAGCTTTTAACAGCATCCCTGTTAAATTTTAAGGGGTCTTCATTTTTATTGTTTCAGAATTAAAAATATATCACACAAGCAAAATGATTAGCTTTATGACCTTGGGCAAATTAATTAACATTTTGGAGTTGGCATCTAATCATTGGTGATAAGTTTTTCTCCTTCACAAAGTTGTTATTAGCATGAAATGAGATATGATTTGTAAAACACAGAACACAAACTCTATTAATGTCTATCCCTATTATTACTGTCATGTTTCCTTTCTGGTTCTGCATGCCATTACAGTTTATTGCCATTACTTTCCTGTTACAGGACTCATTGAATTTGAAGAGACATGTCAATACCAGTTTTAACTCTGCAACTTAATATGTGGTTTCACTTTTCTCAACCTCACTCTTCATGTGTTAAATGGCATTAGCAGTACCTGATGTAACTTATACTCACCTATAGCTACTCCAAATACACTGGAGAGGAAAATATAATACAAATATGTGAAAATACTTGTAAACCCTAAAATGCTATTAAAAGGGTAACTCAGATTATAGAGCTGCACATTCACGCTATTTCTCAAGTTATATAATGTCAAAAACTTTAGTTACAATCTGACATGCAATGAGCAAATGCTTCCAAACATTAGAATAGTACAATATTTACTAATTCTTCGACATATTATAAAGACAACTTCTAGAATTTTGTGGTGATTGATTGTGTTTATGTAAAAAGACACAAATTAAGCAAAGAAAACCATGATGTTTTTTCAAAGTTTCCTTTAGTCATCCAGAACTATTGGTGTTCTATAGACAAAAATTATGTTTCCTTGGATAATGTCAAAAAGTTTGTTTTCATTAATAAAATTTTAACTAACCAAATACAAGAAATCTTAACACTTTCTACTTTGATATTTTTGCCACAAACCTTCTTATCCTAATTTCTAACATGACTTAAGGAAAGAGCTTTCATTCTTCCCTGTCTATAAAAAGAAATGTTTTATCTTAAAAAGGAAAAAGCTATTTAGTAAATATGACTACAATTATACCTTGTGAAAGTTAAAAGCACTTCAAGTTCAATGAAGGTAATGAATAAAGAAAATCCCAAAACAGAAAGTTTGACTTAAAACATTTGCTGCATTTTAATGCTTTAGATTAAAAATTGCATGGAGTAAACTCTCAGCAAACTTCAAAATCACAATGTTAGTGAGAACTGAATTGCTAAAGGTCATATTTCAAGTGAAGAGGAGAAATACCTAGATTCAATGTTTATATATTTGGTCAAATCATTTAAGTTTGCATCTTAGAAAACAGAAGAGTAACTCACATGATGATATCATTTAATCATTAATGTTACTAAAATTCTTAAAGTGATGCCATCCTCTTTCGTATTTGCAGATTTTTCTGCTGACTGTCTGGTTTGATCTGGTAGAATGAACGTCTCTATAAACAGCTCACATTGAGAACAAGTCTCCGGTAAGTGGTGAAATTGAAAAGGTTTGTCTTTAGTTCCCTCAGATCCAGACAGTTGTACAGGTGAATTATACCAAAACTTAAAGGAACAGAGCAACTGTGTTCTGTATAGAGTCTTCCATGAAATGTAAGACTCCCAAACTCATAATATGATAAACTCTAAAAAAAAGTTTAATGGTCAAACTGGTCAAATATGATAAAAGAAAATTGGAGTCCATCTCATTGATGAACATAATTACCAAGATCCTTAGTGGTAAAAACAACACATGATGATGAAGTAAATTTTAGCGTAGGAAGGCAGGGCTTAATCAATTAATGTAGTTCACAACGTTAATATCTTCCAGAAGAAAAATGCTATTGCTCTTCTCGATATGCTGCATGTTCTTCATCAACATTTCTTTTCTTCCCTGTCCTCCTTTTCTCTTCCCTCTAACCTCTTCTCCACCCTCTATCAGATACTCGAGTTCTCATATGCCTAAATGAATTTAGCCTTCTGTCTCAGAGTAAAGATATCTCAAAAAACTTAATCAGACTTACGTGTTAAGTTCATAGAAACATTTATATTTTAGAGACTGTGTAGGATTAAGGCAGTCAGTACCACGAGTTAAAGAGTGGTAGAGAGCAAAACAAAAACCACTTTGGAGTTGGCATAGGGGTGACTTCCTTTGTATCTATTCAAGCTCATCTAATAACCACAGTTCTCCCCATAGGAAAGATGACCAGGATCCTTACTATTACATGTAGGCTGTGTTGCTCATTGCTGCTGATTACCTTTGACTCCAGAGCATAACTTCCCTTCTTTGACTTCCCCCACGTAATGCAATGTGAATGTGTGGCTTTCATCCCTTAGCTAGTAATAGTTAGATGATTTAGCCTTAGACTTTAATCTGCCCTTAGGATATGCCTTTCAACTTGTTTTCATTCAAGAGACTCTTCTCAGTACATCCCAAAGGATCACTTGCCTTGCTTTGTCTCAAAAATTCAACATCCAGAGATAAATCCTTCTAATAAATATGTTCCTCCTCTTCATGTATATGGAACTTCAAAAAGACATTTTGATCATTGTTTATTTATGTAATAACTCTACTCCACCTTTTATATCTACTAAAAGTACTTAGAAATTAAAATGCAATAAAGAGTAAGACATTTAGGGGCACCTGGGTGGCTCAGTTGATTAAGCAT